>NC_056725.1:1758112264-1758269764 GCF_019279795.1 Protopterus annectens
AAAGATTTAATAAAAGTGTAAAAAAAAGGCTGGGATATAGAAGGCCAAAGGGGGTCTAATGAGTATGAAGATGTGTAATGTCCATGATAAGTAATTGCAATGATGAAAAAACATATATGCTATATGCAATAAAAGAAATCCAGTCATTGTCCATAGTGCAATAATTCTGCATGTGACCAAAGTGGGTTAGTTTTGACACCCAGTTAGTATTAAAGATGCATCTTTGAAAAACATCCAAGCAATTGTTGAATGGTTAAGACATCACAAATAGTACAAAAAAAATCAAAAGGATATTTTTCAAAGATTGTTTTTTTTTTTAGTATCATCCTTAGAACTCCAGGCATTTATCTGGGTTCAGTCTAATGATGCCTCTAGGCATCTAATATTGTCTGTTCATATGTATACTAATAATTTCAAAACTATAGTCCATACATGCTAGTAAAAGAGTTCATATTAAATCTTATATGATGAACAACACAGATAGATTAATACATGTTCTCTGTCTCATGCACCTAAGGAGAATTACATGCTGTTCATTTACTATTCATCTATTTTGCATTAGTTTTCATATTTCCCCTAAATGCATAAACAACAAAACAACACAACTGCTTAGACTCCTATGAAAGCTCACATAAACAAAATATTGCTGACAATATGTGGTAGTTTGCATGGGTACTAAGGTATATTCCAATAAACATTTAATAGTGTTGAAATCCTAATCTCTAAACTACAGATAAATGCTAATAAATCATTATACATAATCTGCTCCTATATCCCTCCAGGCAACAACATTAACACTCTTGAAACTGTCCTTAATTGGCTGTCCACATCCTTTCCACAAGAAACCATACTCCTTGGAGACTTTAACATTGACTGGAACTGTTGTAACTCTTCCCAGCCAACCACTCATATAAACTTATATGGCTTCAATCAAACCATTACCTCCTCTACCAGAACCCATAAACCTAACAACAAGCAAACCACCTTAGACTGGATACTAGTTAACAGTAATCCCCTTTCTTATAAAACAGGTATATTTCCTGATGATATTAGTGACCATTCTCTTATCTTCATTGCCAGACAAAAAAAAAAACATACCTAACCACACAATCTATATAACTATCTGTAACAAAAAAAATCTGAACCAAGCTAACTTTCAAGCCGAACTTAAAGTTTGCAATTGGTCACCCCTTAAATACCTACCACTTGATAAAGCAGTCTCTTACTTTAATAATAAATTTCTACAAATCCTAGAACACCATGCCCCCTTTCGGACAGTCAGAACTAAGAACAAACCTGCACTTTGGCTCACTAAGGGGACAAGACAGAAAATCCTTCAAAGAAATCGAATTTGGTCTAACTGGAGAAATACTAAAAACCCAACTGATCATGAAATCTTTAGACAGTTGAGAATTGCTACAAAAAATCAATAGTCCAAGATAAAAAGGGTCTATATTATATCCTCGAACGCTTAAAAAAGCGAACGCTGATTGATCGAACTTATTTTTGCGAAACTGCAAAATATCGAAGCAGCAGAAACTCAAATTTTTTCCTAGGGAAACAATTTGGTTGTCTGTTTCTGTTGCTTTGGTATTTTCAGTGTTATGGTGGAAAGTTACCGGTCAGATTCAGGTAAGTGTGCGATTGTGTGGATGTGAGTGTTAGGGTGATTTAGGTGAGTTAGGGTTAGGGCTCGGGTTAGGTGTGTGTGCGATTGAGTGGACATGAGGGTTAGGGCGGATTTAAGTGAGTTAGGGTTAGGGAGCAAGTGAGGTGAGTGTGCAATAGTGACGGACCTTAGGGTTAGGGTTTGGGTTAAGGTAAGTGGGTAGTTAGTGGTGTGTGCATAGTTTAGTGTAGGGTTAGGTATCAGATTTTAGGTGTATGTGTATGGATTTCTGTTTGTTTGGTGTGCTTGTGTTGTGTGTATGTGTTTTGGATCAGCAATTTTATTCCCTTGGAAAAAAATCGCTGATCTGACAGTTCGAGATTGTAAGCTTTCACTTAAATTAGGTCGATCAATCAGCGTTCACTTTTTTAAGCATTCGATGATATAATATAGACCCGATAAAAAGAACTACTACCATAAGCTCCAGCAAACCCAACATAAAAACCCTCAAAAATTCTGGTCAGGTATAAACAGCCTACTCCACCCAGGGCACTCCAAAACTCCAACCCCAGCTAATTTGACTCAAAATTCTCCCAGCCAAATTGCCAATTCCTTTAATATATTCTTTGTGGACTCAGTCCAGTCATTAGCAAGTACCTTATCACCAGCCAGCATCTCTAACACACTCTCACAAACCATTTTACCTCCTCCCCTCCAATTACAGCTTGTTCCAACCTCTCTCATCCATACTCAGCTTCAAAATCTAAAATCATGTACCCCCTCAGCTAACCTCCTTCCAGCTGAATTTCTGAAAATTGCAGCTGGAGTATTTGCTTACCCTATCTCTATCTTAATTAATAGGACCATCACAGAAGGCACTATACAATCTCTTTGGAAGGTCTCATATATTATACCTCTACATAAGGGAGGAAACTCAAGTGAACTCTCTAATTTCCGTTCCATAGCTCTACTTTCTTCTTTGGCAAAAATCATGGAGAGATGCATTCACCGGCAACTTCTCAATCATCTCCTCCAAAATAATCTTTTAGCCAAATGCCAGCATGGCTTTAGGCCTTTTCATAGTACTACTACTACTGCACTCCTATGCTTTTCTGATTCAATTAATAAAAATTGTAACAACAACTTGCTCACCTCTGCTCTCTTTCTAGACCTCTCCAAAGCCTTTGACATGGTGAATCATCACTTAATGATAGATATACTTCACTTTCAATTGACACTCAGGCGGTCAAATGGTTTGAATCCTATCTTAGAAATAGACAACAGGCAGTCCTCTGTGATAACAACCTATTTACTCTACTCCCTATCTCGCAGGGAGTCCGACAATGCTCTATTTTGGGGCCCCTCCTCTTTTCTATTTTCATCAATGACCTGAAAACATCCCTACCTCAAACCACCTGTATTCAATATGCCGACGACTCGACCCTAATCTGCGCCGCAGCATCTTCTGCTGAACTTCAGTCTAACACCCAAAAAGTATTTACCTTAGCTGAAAACTGGTTCTCCAAATGCTGTCTCCTCCTTAACCCAAAAAAAACCAAACTTCTACTGTTTACCCCTACCCAGAAGTCTTCCCCTATTGATTTCACAATTATATCAAATAATGGCACTGTAATAGTACAAAACTCAACTACTAAACTCAATTGCCCATAACCTCAACTTTGACTCGCACATAAACTCAACCATCAAATCAGTGAATAGAAAACTGGGATTCCTCTATAGGCTAAAACCCTTCCTTACACCTATAGCCAGGACTACTATTGCCCAAACTCACCTAATTTCCACCCTTCTCTATGCCTCCCCAATTTTTACAAATCTATCCAAAAATAATAAAAATAAGCTAGCCACTTCTTACAATAACATTGCCAGATTTGACACTGGATCCTCATTCCGTACTCACCATTGTCAAAATCTAAGGAAACTAGGATGGTTGGAACTGCAAAACCAGCTTCTTTTTCAGCAACTAACCATCACCCACAAAATCTTGCATCATCCTACAAATACTCCCATTCTCTCTAACTTGATCAACCCATATAAAAATCTAAGTACCCTACGCTCAGCTAATAAATTACTAGCTGCAACCCTAAAATCCAATAACAAATCAGGTGATTCTCTATTTACTAACAACATTTGAATATTTTGCAATAAACTTCCAAGTAATCTTATATCCCTTTCATCTACTCCATTGTTCAAAAAGCATATAAAAACCTTCCTTAATTCACAATGGCTGTGTCCATGCACCGATCCTGGCTGAAACGCTTTTTGTCACAACTAACCTTTCTAGTTTTCTGCTTTAAACTCCGTTGTCAAAGTGTCTATTTTTGTCTTGTACCTATTATTCTATATACCAAGTTATATGTCCTTCCCTCATTGCTGTTCCTTTTTTATTATGTAATGTAAATAAGCTTAACTCGTAGGGTTTTTTGATACTATTTATAACCAATTTTTGATTATTATCCCCTTATGTCTATATTTACTCATGTATATTAGTTGTATACAGCTGTTGCGGAGCTTTTCTCCCGGGCCTCTTCTAAAAATGGACATATATCCAGCTAGACTAGCCTGGTCAACAAATGTAAAATAAAATAAATAAATAAATATTATCAAGGGACAAGCTACGCGTATTTCTAGATTAGATAATGTAGAAGCCAAATTTAATGAGGATATTACTAGATTTAGTGATGAATTAATAGAATGTAGTTATAAGTATGGAGAGATAAAGAGAGGTAACAAGAAAGTACAACGTTTGAGAGCTTATAGGGCCCAATCATATATGTATGGCCCAAGAATGATTCATGAAAATACATCTAGAACTAATTATAGTAACAATGGAGTGAAAATAACATTATAATATTCTAATAATGTAGATTGTGTTAGACAAATTATTAATAAGAATTGGTTTATATTACAAGCTGATACTGATATCAAGCAAGTAACTGATAATAGATCATGCTATAGTCACAGAAATAAAAAGAATTTGAGGAGACAATGCCATACAAACAAGTCTTATGAAGTAGATGTAAGAGGTTACAAAAATGTGGATGTTGTAATATTTACGAAGTGCTAGCACTAGATAATGAGTTTGTACATCCCAAGACCAATAAGGTTTATATGTTTAGAGTCTCTGCCAATTGTGCAACCAAGAATATAATCTACCTAGCTACTTCCAATTTATGTACCTCATTTTATGTAGGGATGACAAATAGGACATTGAGGGAATGAGTTAGAAAACGTCTGGCTGCTATAATTTAGAAAGAAGTGCACTTGCTAAACACTCAGCCATGTTTACTTATACACATAGATCCAGTTTTAGAGTAATAGAATATTTGAGATCTAGTCTAAGATTAGGAGATTTGAAGAATTTAACAGAATGTGAATTAAGTTGGATTTTGGAACTGGAAGTAGACAGAATGCCTGGTCTGAATGATAGGACTTCCATTAAACCCCACTTAAAAGCTAGACCCTTGAGATGATATGAATTGTATGTGCTATATTTAGTATTTTTCTTATCTATGCAGTTAGAATGCATTTATATGTATATATATATATATATATATATATATATATATATATATATATATATATATATATATATATCTTACTGTTTTTTTATATGGATATATGCAATTTTTTTATGTATAGATATGTGTATATGAGATATTACTGGGAGTTATAGATGTGAGTTGACTTTAAGATCTTGATTGCTCTAATTGATTGTTTAATTGATGAATTGTTTCAAATACATATATATAGAGTGATGTGATGAGTGTTTTGTAATGGTCTGAGGAAGCATCGTTTGATGTGAAAGTGCTTACCTGGTATTAAAATTATATTTTACTGCTTTTAGCCACCTCATTCTGCATGGGTACTAAGGTAGCATAAACTGTTTGCAAACATTACAAAATTAAAAAAACACAAAAGACAGAGGACAGGACAAATGGTCCACTCAGTATAATAAAACAATGTCCCAACACAATAAACAGAGTGAACCAAACCAAGGCAAAGGTTTTCAACATAAAAAAAACACGAAAAATTCAAAAACGTATATTGTTTCTTTGCTTTTGTAGTTACAAACCACTTCTTCATCAAACATCATTACACTTCACCCAGCTGCTTATATACCGCAATCAACCAATAAAAACAAAGCAATAATTAATTCTATAATGACTAAAACTATTTAAACATCATATATGATAAAAAAATCTATATAAACATCACAGTATACATAATCTCTTCCAACAAACAATATGCATTTTGCCATACCTTATATTTATTTCTAGCTTTCAGGGCAGGCTTTACAGAAACTTTCTCATTCATTCTTAAACTTTTCTGAATAATTAATTAAGATCTATAGGAAGACCTTGTAGTATCACTGACTATATATTAGTCACGTACGTTTGATGTTCAATCATTATTTACCATAACACCAAATAGTAGAGGTATTAATATGATGAAATGGTTTTTTGGTTAAGTATAGTCAGTATGATTTGAGATTGATACATCTATTGTAATAAGGCCAGTGGATAAAGAAGATCTTATAGTAATAATGGATCATGCATTCTATTTCTCTAATATGAAACAGATGTTGAGTGAAGTAAACACTTGGAAATTAACAAACGAAGAAGTTGGTAATTAGAGTACTTTATTTGACTGTTTATTATGTAGCAGTATTAGTCTAGACCTATACAACTATTTTATAATTGATGAACCAAGAATACCGGTCATACAGTGTCTACCTAAGATCCATAAGGACCCCTTGTTTCCACAGTTCAGGCCAATTGTTGCAGGGAAGAATTGTTGTATGGAACCTCTGTCGATATTTATTGAAAAACATCTTAGACCTGTTCTAGATAGAAATGAGAGAGTTTTGAAAGATATCAAGCATTTTTTTGAATGATTTATTTAGATCTACAGGAGGACCTTGTAGTATCACTGAGTATATATTAGTCATGTTTGATATTCAGTCATGATTTACCGTAATACCAAATAGTATAGGTATTAATATGTTGAAATGTTTTTTGGTTAAGTATAGTCAGTATGATTTGAGATTTATAGACTTACTTTGTCTTATGGAAATAGTGCTTGAGAATAATGTATTTATGTTTGGAGGTGAACTATACCTACAGAAGGATGGCATAGCTATGGGCACTTCAGTTCCAATAGCTACACCAATATTGTCATGGCTCTTTGGGAAGAAGAACATATTTTGAATTCTGCTCATTGTCAATATATCCATTTTTATCATAGATTCATTGATAACTTGTTTATGGTTTGGAAAGGAACTGAAGAAGAGTTACATTTGTTTCATGCACATTTGAATATGACTGCACATTTTCTGAAATTCAGTATGAATAAATCAGTTAAGGAGATAGAGTTTCTAGATGTTTCTATTATAAAAGATCAAAATGGCTTCTTAAATATCAGGGTATTTAGGAAAGCATGTCATAGGAACACAGATCTGCATCGGCAAAGCATGCATCCCACACATATTTCTTTTAGAAATATCATTAAAGGTCAAGGGATGAAAACTTCTGGATTAAATGCTAGTGAGGAGGGATTCAAGCAGGAAGTGAGCTCCTTAAAACTAAGATTCAGGGGGAGAGGTTATAAACAAAGAGGGGTTGATAATATCTTAGACAGTAAGAGTTAAGAACAACAAAGGGGAAACCTTACTTCTCTGAAGGGCCTTTGCAGAGAGCCAATTCACATACTAATAACTCATGAATAAGAATGCCTGTAGTATATTCAAGCAATATCAGAAAAATAACAGGGATATTGAGGAAATATTGGGAGCTACTAGTAATGGATCCTGAGATTAAATCAATAGTTGATGAGAAACCTAATTTTCTTTTTAAAAATAAAAAATCATTAAAGAGGATGTTATGCTATCCCAAAATTGTGGCAAGACCACTAGACATTCAATATGTGCATGGAACATTTCCATGCTCTAAATGCAATTACTGTAAGTACATTGATTCCTCTAATAGCTTTAGACACCCAGATACAGGTAAACAGACATTTTTAAGGTAATTGCTAACTGTAACACATGTTATTTAGTGTATTTAGCATACTGTGAGATTTGTATATCTTTCTATACAGGCAAAAGGACACCTATGTGATCATATAAGGGAATACATATATAATATAAATACTGGGTCAGCTACAAATGCGTTAGCTAGACATGTCATACAGCATAATTCATCACACAGTTTTACATTTTTAGCCATAGAAATAATAAAATCTAGTGAGCATGGGGGTGATATGACAAATATGTCTGAAGCATCAGAGATAAGATGGATCGTCCAGATGAGAGCTAACAGAGGGAGAAGTTTGAATGAGAAAGTTTCTATAATGCCTGGCCTAAAAGCTAGAAATAAATATAAATAAGGTATGGTGAAATGTATATTGCCTGTTGGAAGGGATTATATACTGTAATGTTTATACAGATTTTTTTATCATATATGATGTGTAAACAGTTTTAGACATTATAGAATTAATTATTGGTTTGTTTTTATTGGTTGATTTGGGTATATAAGCAGCTGGGTGAAGTATAATGATGTCTGATGAAGCAGTGATTCGTAACTGCGAAAGCACTCATAAACAATAAACATTTTTGAATTCTGATTGGTTTTTGTTTTATGTTGAGAGCCTTTGCCTTGGTGTGGTTCACTCTGTTTATTGTTTTACTATAAAATTAATATTTAATGTGTGTTTACTGAACTTATAAAATACATTTTAAAACCTATAATATAATTAATGATACCACTGCAATTATTACTCTGTGCTGAACAGTTTGTTATTTATGCTTCTTTAGTAACATTTATAGTTTTAGAGATAACAACAGTTGTTAGAACTGCATGGTTATAACTTATTTATTTATCCTTTGCTGACCAGGTTAGTCCCACTAGGCTAGTGGCCTCTTTTCATGGAAGACCTCTGATGGTATCTATTCTACTTAAAATTTGCTAGACACAAGGGAACTTCCCCTACACTTTTCTGTTCCTGGCATGGAGACAGCTAGCTAGTTGTTTTGTTGCTGATAGCAATGTGGTTTTGTCATTTGGACAAAAAACATTTGAAAAAGAGTGGATAGTGCAAACAGTCAATGTTTAGCTGACTTTAAACCTCAAGATTTTGAAGATGTTGCTGTAACTGAAATTGCTTCTGGAAGCTTGCCTGATGAAAATGGTTGGTTTATTGAACAAAGGTTATCTTGGAGAAGAGTCTGAGATTTTGTGGCCAGATATGATGGAAAAGGTTTTTGGAATGGACAGTGAGTTGGGTGGAAAGGAAATAAGTTGTGAGTTGTATGGGCATAAAGTTACAGGTGGGATGCAATCCAGAAAGTCATATACTGATGCAGTTAGAAGAACAAAAGACACTGTAAACATTATTAAAAGAATAGGTTTCTTCTTTGGATAGCAAAGAAGAAATAATAATCAGATATTTTGTGTGGTATAATTTAGTTTTACCTTTGGGGGTTGATGGAAAAGACATTAGAACCTTTTTTCACTTTGGGAAAGAGACATTTTATGACTTAACATTTGAGACTGAGGACTTAATGGAAAAATGTTTGTTTCATTGTGTAAAAAGGACTGCTACCCATGGAATGAGTTTACATTTTCCAGGCAAGGGACTTGATTAAAAAAAGTGTTTGCTCAATTTTCTACTGATGAAATTGAGTTAAAAGATGTTAAAAATTATTTTTCCTTTAAAGTTCGTTTCTGACATTGTGAAAGTTAAAGATGAGAGGGGTATTTGGAATGGGGGTTGGAAGTGGATCATCATCATCCTTTTTCCCATAGGGCCTGGGTGTTGTGTTAACTGTCTCCATCTCTCTCTAGTCAGTGCTACTGTCTTACCTTCTTTGACACTCATGCCCACCTGTCATTGGTCTTCTTTCACAGAAGCCATTCACCTATTTTCTGGATGATTTTGTTTCCTCTTGCATTCTTCCTGTATGTGACAAACAAGAGAAAGTTATTTCAAAAGATGAAAGAGAAGTAATAAAGCATTTATCAAGTGTTACATATTCAGATGGTAATAAAGGAGCAGTTAGGTTCATTAGACAGCTGAAAATTTGTTTTCTATGAGGATTTCAATAATCTGTTAGATAAGTGTATTAAAATAATATATAATCACTGTGGTGGAAAGGTCATATGATAAATAAGTGCAAAGCAGACTGTAGAATATATAAAAGTGAAGGGCATTTTTAGTTTGATTATAAAAAGAATAAGCAGTATAATGTTGAGCAGGATGACAAATAAAGTATTGTAATGTCTGAAAGTAATGAGGAAGTAGGGGAAAAGAGGAAAAAAAGGTGTTGAAAAAGGATGAAGTAATAAAAGATGATTTAAAGAAACATTATATTTTAGAAGGAAGAAGGTAACTAAATGAAAAAGAAATCAAAAGTGACAAGTCAGATGTTTGTAAAGGGAGTGTGAAGTATGTTAGGGAAATAAATTTAATAGGTGGTAGCGTAAGGGTGAGGCAAAGAAGTTTTAAAAATAAATCACCAAAGATTAAAAATAAAGACAAAGAGTAGTTTTAGATGTTTTTCAGTTAATAAAAATAGTGAAAAATCTGATTCCAAGGCACAAGGAACAGTTGTCAAAAAACTCAGAAAAATATAATTTGGCAAAAGAATAAAAATAAAAACATGAAAATTTAAAATACTTCCCTTAAACTCAAAAGAAGGAAAGTAGTCATTTTAGAGTTTTTCAGGAAATGTGAATAGTATTACTATCGAATGATGGGCAGGGTTACTGGAATGGTATGTTAAATGTAATGTAGATATTAGTCTTATAGAGAATATTTGATTTCCAACAAGTGAAGAAAGACTGCAAACAGAAAGATTGGGGGCGGAACCTAGATAGCCAACTGAGAGCAGTGAATTTTAAGAGCTTTAGAAACTAGTGTAATAATATAGGATCATTTTATTATTTTCAAGTTTAAAATGTCAGAAATCTATAAACTACTAAACTACATAAATATAAATATTGGTGGAGATATACAAAAATATTCCTGTTAAGTAACTTGGAGATATATTGAGTCACTGAATATGAACAACTCAAGGAATTCTCATCCAGATGCTGCTTTGAAAAAATAACTGCAATTGATGACATCAACCTTACAGGAACTATCTTTGAAGATGGATGGCTTTACAAATGGCTTAGAAAAACCTCAAATTAAATTCTCAAAAAAAAACTGATACTCTTAAGGAACTATTACAGCAACACCAATCAAAAATAACAAATATAGAGACTTCTATAAATGACATTGAACAGAGACTCAAAGAGGAAGAATTCCAAAAAAAATTCTGCTTAAACAGAATACATGGCTGCTTAACAAAATAGATGACTTAGAAAACAGGGAAAGGAGAAACAACATAAGGATCTTTGATCTGCATGAAAACACTGAAGGGCAACCTGGATACCTGAATTGTTAGACTTGAAAGAGTTAATTTGCAATTGAAAGGGCACATAGAGCATGGAGAAAACCTGCTTCTAACTCAACAAATACTCCACCTAGATCCATAGTTATAACATTTCTTTCATTTCTGGATAAGGAACTAATATTAAAATCTGCTTGGAGAAAATCACCCTTAAAATACAATCAAAGCCTGATAAGGTTTGACAATGATTATTCTTCCAGAATACTAGAACAAAGGAGAAATGTCTGGCCAATAATAAAACTGTTGAAACAAAACATTAAAGCACAGCTGGCCTTTCCAGCCAAGATAAAAATGCTTTTTGCCAATGAGATGAGAACCTTTAATGACTTAGAAGAAGCTACTATATTCATCATAAACAACAACATAGTGTCTATGCCAGATGAAATGGAATGGATGGCCCCTACTCTTCAAAGAATTAAAGAAACAAATCCTTGGACTGATGCTAGAAAGAAGAAAGAAGAAACTGATTCCAAGATAGCTGTCCCAAAAAAAAATAACTCTTACAACTATATCTCTCAAAGTATCAACTGATATGGTACATCACTTGTCATCTGTTTTTATTAAAAAAGGAGGGATTCTTGAACAACTGAGAAGCAGTAATGATTTATTTAGAATGTTTAAATAGTCCAATAATTCTTCACAAACAAAGGTAGGTCAAGATGGGTTACTATTTACATTATATATAAGCCAAACAAAGCAACATATAATACAAACAGAAGTTTCTATTCCCCTACTTGAACTCAATGAATACTTATCTTGTTCATTTTTCATTGATTTTACTTATAATAATTTAAGTAATTAATTAACTAATTCAACAAGGTACCATTCATCAGAGTTCAGACTCAAATGTAACAAATTAACATCATATATAATAGCAGTAACAGTAGAGTGTTTTGAAAAAAAATGTTGTCATGGAGACTAATGCCTTCTTCAGTTAAAGTATGATTTAGAGAAATGCCATGTATATCCTGGTTAAATAATAGTAGTAAGCTCTTAGTACAGATGTGTTCATTATTCTGTCTAAATATAGTTAATATCAATTATGACAGGTATCATAGCTTCAAGTACTGTTTGATCAATCTTGATATGGTGTGCATGGATGCAGCTATGTCTGGCAGCTAGTGCAAATGTCATTATTATTCTGTCCAAACATGATTAATATCAATTATGGCAGGTATCATAGCTTTGAGTGCTGTTTGATTAAGCCTGACATGGTATATGTGGATTCAGCTGTGTCTGGCAGCTGTTATATGTTGCCGTTTTCATCTCTGGGAAGCTGTGCATTGTGGCTTGTGATTAAGGTTTACTGATGCTTGTGTATTAGGAAGAGACACTTGGTGTTTTAGCCTGGATCCAGGAGAAGGGCTTGGATAGAACTGTGATTTGGAATATTTTGGCAAAGAATGGTTTGTTTGTATGACTGCTGAGTGAAAGGTGGGAAGGATGGAGGAGTGTGTTGTCTCTTGTTGTGGCAGCTTGTTGGGAGGTTTTTTTTTTTCCTGATCTGTTTGTTCTCTGTTATTTTCCTGGCTGTTGCCTCGCTGAAAGGGAGGGAATTTAGGCTTGAGGTTGCAGTGAAGTGAAGCTTTCCTTCAGGTGCATTGCAGGCCTCTGGTATGCAGTACACAGACACACTAACAGAAACAGATGCTCCCAGGTTGCTATGGTAATGGAGACAGAGTGACGATAATGCTTAATGGCTCTGAGGAGCCTCCGAGATGATTCTCAGTAATGATATTTTTGGTTTAAAAAAATATATATATATATATATATATATATATATATATATATATATATATAAAATAAAAGGGCTATTTTAAACCACATGTACACATATTGATGGTCTCTCAACACTTCGTTTAGCTCATTAAGTTGATTCTTCATAAAAATAAATAAATAAATCAATAATACACTCTATTTTATATCTCAAATGTATTTTGGTCCAAACACATTAAGGACTTACATAAGAGTAGAAGTCTGAGTTATTGTGAAAGACTAAGAGCAGTTGGTCTTGTGCAGTACCCCTTGCAGTGGTCTGGGAGGTGAGCTTGCTCAGATGTGTTGGGCATATGGGGATAGCTGATTCTAGGGGTGTTTGGGGTTGCCGGGAAGTGCTAAAGAGTCATCAGATTTCCTTTGTGGAAATATCTGTGGGAATGGAAAGTATGTTAAATGGTTCACTGGCAGAGTGGCCATTGCATGGAACAGGCTGGTAAAATGGAACAGGACAAATATTGGTCTGGATATTTTAAGAACAGCCTGGAAACACACCACATGAGCTAGTGATTGATATTCTGGGAAAACTGGATGGGCATTGTTGCCCGTGCTTGAAGTACTGATATGTGTGTATGTAAGGATGGAAATATACTTATAGACAAATAAGAAACTAGAAGGGTCTCATAATTTAAAGTCTATAGAGTGTATAAACATGCTTGGAAGGAGCTAATAATAAGAATAAACATTACAGCTTGTGGGCTCTCAAATAACTAAGCAACAGATAAAAGAAAAAAACACACACACAATAGTTATGTAATGTATGATTTTTAGTAAATCTAGACATAAAATATATAATTGTCATATAAGATGAAGCAGTCTGCTGAATTTAGATATTAAAGACAGGATTTAATAACATGGGCTTGTGTATAAAAACACTACTCTCTTAACTTGTCATAAATGACATACACTACACTGAACATCAAGGAGAAGCATGATGATTTTCTTATATAAGTAAATATGCATAGCAAGTCATGTAATTGCTATAACTTGAATTGTAGTGTTTGTAACCCATCTTGACCGTATATAATACTTAAGCAGTTAACAAGGCAACTAATGTTTTATATATGACATCAAACTGACAAAATTGTTCAACAGAAACAATAGAAGCCTGAACTTAAAATGAGACAGAATGTAGCAATCATATTCTGAAAAAATACTGTTAAATTGACAATAGACTCTCAGTTTAATAACATGGCCTGTGTATAATAACACTACTATTTTAACTTGTCATAAATGACATACACTATATTAAACATCAATGATTTTCTCATATAAGTAAATGTGCATAACAAGTCATATAATTGCTTTAACTTGAATTGTGGTTTTGTAATACATCTTGACCAAACATAATACTTAAGCTGTTACCAAGGTAACTAATGTTTTATACATTACATCAATCTGACAAAGTTGTTCAAAGGAAACAATAGAAACCTGAACTAGGAATGCCACAGAATGTAACAACTACATTCTGAACAAATAGTATTAAATTGACAATAATCAATCGGTTCACCCTTTGCTGATTATACAAAATAGAATGTTTCCATTTAAATATAAAAACTTTCAGTATATGGCATAGGTTCATAGGTTCATAGGTTAGTACTAAGCTAACTGCCCTTGTGAGCCATTTTAAGCTAATTAATTACCCCTGTGAGCTCAAAACCACCACCTTGTGTTTGTAAGGCAAACACCTTAACCATTAGGCCACCCTCCCACTAGGAATTTATGAATATGGAAAGGGAACTTGTAATTATTAATCACAGTAAGTGAATTTGTTGTTTTTAGTCTATAATTTCACTCATTTTATAATAAGAAGTGACAGATATGAAAATCCTTATGTATAGGAAATGAGGGGAAGATGGATGCACTGATAATCAATGTTTACATAAAACAAACTTGATGCTTTACGTAAGTTAGCAACAAATAAAGTGATTACTTAAATGCTGACAAACAATGAAATATAACTTCTGATATATCTAATAAAATACATTGTATTATAAACATTAGGTATAAATATTATTACCATCTATTTATATTAAGTAATACGTTTTGAAAGACTTCATCAATAAGGGTGAATATGTTAAATAACTATGTGCTACAATCTTTTACTGAGGTTTTATATATGATACATCCTACTTTACTATGATTGAATTGCTTGTCATCTATCTTTCAGGTAAACATTATTTTTTTATACAAAAAGTAGACATTTATATTGTAGTAGAATTCTGTCTAATCTACAATAGTACTATATCTGTTTAAAATAATATAAATATTGCTTTTTCCTATTATAAATATTCTCCATATGATAATTCAATTTATGGAGCTCAGATGTTCTAGATTGTTAAGGTATGAGTGATAATCTGATGAACTTAGGTTTATCCATCAGATTAGGAATGATTTTCATGCCATGGCTAGTGCAGATCTTAGTTTTGTTAACATTTATTAGTTTAAATTTGTTATTTCACAAAACATTTTTAGTATGCCTGATCAAAACATTACTTTATTGGTAAACACTCAAAGTATAAAACTGATAATTTCCTTTAAAAGCTCAAACATATACTTTATAGTTATCAGAGGAAGATATTTAATAGTCACATTAAAACAAAAAATACACAGTCTAAATAACCTAAGATGGATTTAACTTTATTATCTTTAAATACCAATGGCTTAAACAATCCTAGCAAGAGATCAAATCTACTGAAATATTTAAAACTGAACAAAGCACAAATTGTCTTCCTTCAAGTAACTCATTCCAAAACAAATAACAATTACAAATGGAATCCTAAGGAATATATTATATTGGCGCAATCAACTTATAAGGCAAAGACAAAAGGGGTAACAATTTTATGGAAAACAAATGTGATTAACCCAGAAATCATTTATAAGTATGAAGATAAAGAAGGCCTTATGGCATTAGCAATAGTTAAATATAATAACAGAATATGGACCCTAGCCAATCTATACTGGTTCCCAAGCATTGGCTCAGGAACTGTTAAAACACTTGGATTTCATTTCCAATAATTATAAAGGCAGCTTAATATTAGGAGGAGATTTTAACTGTATATTAGATATTTCTGAAACTACAAATAAAAGACCACTGTGTACGTCTGCTATATCAAAAGCTTTAAACAATTGGGTAGAATCATTTCATCTTGTATATACTTTCAAATTTAAAGAAGATAAATCTTTGTTGTTTTCCCATCAAGATCACAGATTTGGTACCCAAACTAGGATAGATAAAATATTTGCTGCCCATGACTTACACTCTAAAACCATTAATTTCTCAGTCACTCCTTGCCCCTTTTTAGACCACACTTCATTGATACTAAAATGTCAAAATGGGTACAAACCATTAATCTTTAACTCCAGAATTCCAGCATATATAACTAAAACTAAAGAGTTAAAACACTGGTTATTATCTGAATTACAGTTCTTCTTAGATATTAATTACACCACAGAGATAAATAAAATAATGATATGGGACTCATTAAATGCTTACATATATGGTAAAACCCTAACGTGGTATAAAAAAATCAGAGAATGGGATTCTGAATTATTAGATCTACAATCCAAACTTTTGTCAGTAAAAGCTGAAAAAAATCAAAATCATTTGGAGATGAAAAAGAAAGTAGAAGTATTAAACAATAAATACATTGAAATTCTAACACATAAAACTTGTTTAGCTTTATAAAAACAAAAAATTAATACCTTGGCCACTTCTCCCAATTATCTACATAATTTATCCACAAGAATCGAAATACAATCAAATGCCAATAACATTAAAGTATCTTCCATGAAAAGAAAGGGAAAATGCTTTGGATATAGGTGATATTCTTGATGCCTATAGAAATCAGTATATGAAACATTTCCAAAAAGAAAATATACATCTTCTTCTTCTTCTTTCAGCTTTTAGGGGTTAGGGGTCACCACAGCGGATAAATTAAATCTAGATGAAACATTTTCTAATATAAAAAAATACCAGAAAAATTAAAACTTGATCAGCAACCACCCATATCCTGCAAAGAAATTACAGATACATCAAAAGAGAGTAAAAATAATAAAGCTCCAGGTATAAATGGCATAATTATAGAAATATATAAACTTTTTCCTTCAAAGATACCATCCCTCTTCCATAAAACTCTATTAAAAATTCAGTCACAAGCATTAATACCTCTTGGAGGTATTCCTTAATTACACCAATCCTAAAGGAAAACAGATCCCCAAACCTCTGTACCTCATATAGACCTATAGCATTATTAAATAATGACTATAAGATATTTATGACAATATTAACTAACAAAACGAAAATACCACTATCCAAAACAATAAATAATGATCAAACTAGATTTATCTATCATAGAAACACACATGACAATATTAAAAGGATAATTTCTCTTATAGATTATGTTAATAAAGAAAATAAAGAAACACTCATAATTGGCTTGGATATAGAGAAATCCTTTGATTCCCTAAATTGGAACTATCTATTCAAAATTCTGGTGTTATTTAAATTTCCTCCTTCCTTTGTTCATCTATTAAAGAATATATATATATACAAATAATTTAAGGTATGTTAAGCTAGGTCCTTTCACCTCTGAATCTATACATATAATAAAACATGCTAAACAAGGATATCCCATGTCACCGATTCTATTTGCTTTGGCTATTGAAATATTGGCAGATTCAATTCGTAACAATACAAAAATCAAAGGAGTAGATGTTTATGAACAATACAATTCTAAAGTAATGCTCTTTGCTGATGACATATTATTAACGTTATCCAATACAAAACAGAAATTAGAAGAATTAGATATTTTAATTGACACAATTTACAGGACTTCAGGACTCCATTTCAATAAATCAAAATCAAATTTTTTACTTTTAAATAAATAAAAAGAATTGCAGATGAAGGAGAATCACATTATTGGGAAAGAAGAATCTACCTTAAAATATCTAGGAATTGAGTTAAGCAAGGATAATAATGAATTAGTCTAAAAAAACTACAGTAATATCATCAGTATAATTAAAATCTCTGTGGAAAAGTGGAACAAAATAATATTAACATTTGAAGACAGACTACAGTTAATAAAAATGGTTTTACTACCCAAGATTCTATATATAGCTTTGGCAATACAATTGTTACCAGAAAGAAATATACTCAAATAAATAAATTCATGCCTAATTAAATTTTTAAGGTTTCTCAAAAAAAACAGAATAGCTTTAATACATCATATCAGACCATGGAAACAGAGAAGATTAAACTTTCCTGATATAGAAACATATTTATTTATTTATTTATTATTTACTTTAAATTTGTTGATCGGGTTTGTCCGACTGGGCTACAAATGCCTATTTTCAGCAGAGGCCCAAGGAGAAAAGCTCCAACAGAAAATAGAAATTATACATATTGAATACATATAGAAATACATTCATTAGTACCACAGATTACTGCATTACAGTGCCACACATTACATTCATCAGTACCACACATTATTGCATTACAGTGTCATACTTTAAACTGTGGCAAGTGAAATACATAGAAATACATTGATCGATGGGATGCATTCATAATTACATATTATATACATAATACTGCAATAGTTACATAGCTGAAATATTTTACTAGTTATATCTGTACAGTGATGTACCAAGAGGAGAAGATAAAGTATTAAGTTTATTTACAGAAGGGAAAGAAGAGAGAAGAGAAGTAGAAGGTTATTTGGGAGTTTTTACGGGGGATAATTACATTCGCTTATAGCCTTCTACTTCTCTTCTCTGTTTTATATATATATATATATATATATATATATATATATATATATATATATATATATATATAAGCATCAATATCTAAAATTATCTCAGATTGGATAAGTCCAAATTATTCTGCAAATTGAAAGAATTACTAACTGTAATATCAATAAATTAATTTGATTTACAAAAAAATTTCTAATAACAGATAAAACAATTTGCCATGGCACATATTATGTATTAGTATGCAATATAACATACCTAAGCCCACTAAAACCCGCATGATTAATTATTATATTGACTCATTTAGGAAAATTATTAATGCAAATATAGATTTAAAAATCTGGATGGATCTTTTAACACCATTCATAGTTACAAAAAGCTATCCACATAAAATATACAGAGAAATAATTAATTCCTGGGAAAAGAAAGGATTTGTTTGTTGGTTTCAATGAATCAAAGAACTAAAAGTTCTGGATATGCAAACAATAGAAACAACATACAAAATTCCACAACAAGATTGGCCAACTATGCAAAGCATTCTGACATATTCGCAAGATTTATGCAGAATAATTAGTAATTCTTCATTTAAAGAAATACCTAAACTTACAAAATACCTATATGAAATCATATATAATGATTATGACATGGGAAATAGTATTTCGAAATTTTACAAGATATTAATAAATTATAAAACAACACCCAAATCCTCATATTGGAATTATTTAACAAAAGGACACTCATTACAGCTAACTGAAGAAATTAAATCAAATATTTTATTATCAATAAAACATGCATCCTTTATACAATACTGTAAAGTTTTTAATTGGAAATGCTTGCACTGAGCATTCTTAATGCCAGATAGAATTACTAAAATTAATTCTTCCACAAAGGGAATATGTTGGAGGTGTGAGCAAATACACAATGCAGGTTTGAATCACATTTTTTTTTCGATTGTGTTAAAATTCAGCCATTTTGGAATGTTATTAAAAACTTTTTACAAGCCTTATTTAATGAATTATTTAACTTATCTAGAGCTCTAGTGTGTATGAAGGTCCTCATTTGAATGAGTCAAATATGTATCTAGTATGGATAATACTTACAATCTCAAGGAAGCGTATAACAAGAAGATGGAATACAAACACAATACTGACTTTGGAAGACTTCTACAGCCTACTGAAGACCACAGATTTGTTGGAAATTAAAATTAAAGAATTATCATTGATTGACACTTTACAATAACTGAACAGATACACTCTGATAACTGGATTGTTATACCTATAAAGTAATTGTATATATTGAGCTCTGTTATAGTGTCAGGCTGATGTAAATAGTATACATAGTTATTAAGATGTTATATACAAATACTATGAAATTTATTCAACTGTATTTGAAAAATAAAAAATTTTTGAGCAAAAAAAAGAAAGAAGAAAGAGTGTGGTTGGAAAAATAATATGGAATTTAGGAAGTGAATGTTGTTCTAAAGTGGCTGTACTGTGTAAAACCATAAAAATATATTAGATGTAATGTTGGTAAGCATGGCAAGGTTAACTATTGTAGATGTGAGGTGGAGAGAATATGGTTATAGAATTATGGCATTATATGCATATACAAATGGCAAGAAAACAGATAATCTGTTTCATCAAATATTAGATTATGTGATGGTTAATGTGAAAATTGCTATTGCAATGGACTTTGAAGTTTAAAGGGAACATGTAAAAAGAAAGGAAAATATTTAAAAAATACAAGAAATTATAAAATATGGTAAGTTAGCAGTGTGGAATAGAAGTTAATGGATTTACAGAAGATGGGTAATTGAATCTGAAATTGATTACTATGTACTATTGGAAAGTTTCAGTGTAGCAAATGGTGATATAGAAATGACAGGTTTTGGAACATGTAGTAATATGGGTGGAGATGATGTAAGAAAGGGATTATACACAAATATGAAAGAGAATAAAAATAGTAAATAAGAAATTATGGGATGAATTTGGAGACTCAGAAGCATTGCAGTTATGGAGGGATCATATGAGCATGAAGGACTTTTATAAAAATTGGTCTGAATGCGGGATTTAATATAAAAAGAAATATAAACATTTTTTTTTTCAATAGCAAGAAGATGTAAGAAAGGAAGTGAAACTGAAGTTTGAAAAGATGTATAGAAATATACTGGACAATTTAAAGATGAATATAAGAGAGTATTATGATATGGAACAGGAAATATATGAAAGAAACTGAGAAAGAGTTAAGACATAACTGTTTAAGTAGAAATATTGTTTATCAGGCAGAAGGAATGAAGGCGGTGTCTGCATATTTGGGTAAAATAGTAAATGAATTTATTAGTATAGTGAAGGAAATAAAAATGTAAAAGAACAGGAAAAAGGAACACATGAACAAATGATGATAATTGCAATGCAACATATAGAGCATATCTATAAGAGTTAAAAGAAAGAAAATAAGTGACGTCAAATAAAAAAAAATCACTAATGCATTAAAGAAGAATTTGAAAAAGAGATTACTATAAGTAAATTGGATTAAGTACCTAGGAAAGTAAACTTTGATTCAGTATCGTGTTCACATTGTACAGGGTATATAATATACAAGAAGCAAAGGGACTGGCAAAGAGAGTGTTTTATAAACATTTTGAATAAATGTTTGAAAGAAGGGTTTATTTAGGAAGAGTTATGTAGTGGGATATTAAAATTAATATGGAAGAAAGATGAAAACAATGAAATAAAAATTGGAAACCGATTGTACTAAATAATACAAATTTTAATTTTTTATGAAAATAATAGAGAGAAGAATAGAAGGAAGGAAGGATGAAGGACATTATGGAAGAAAGAATACATGGTATAAAAGGAAAGGGATTCAAGGAATTATTATTTTTATAATTGGTGGTTGTTGAAATCCTAAATGATATAAGTAAAAGGGAAGATGTGAAACTGATGGTGGCAATTTGATACAGTAGAACATGATTCTTAGTTGGATGAAATAGAAATGCATGGAACAGGTAATGGAAATAGGACACTATGTATGTTAGCATATCAAAGTAATAGAGTAAGAGCATTAGTGAATGTGTAGCTGAGTAAAGAAATATGCATGAATTGTGGAATATTTCTTTACTCAGTCCCATGGCAGTCCCATGAATGCGATATTGGTTGCATTAGTAATGAATGTGATAGTCAGTGAAGTAGCTTATAAAATAAAAGATGCTAGATATGTGATATAAAAGGAAGTGGTGGTTTCAGTACTTTTGCAATATGCAGATGATATAGTTGTGCTTACTAAGAATGATATATGGATAAGGGAAGTACTGGTTTGTCTGAATGGATGTTTAAAGGAAATGGATATGACTCCAACTAAAGATAAAAGTAAGGGTTTGAGTGATGCGAAAATTGGAGGGGTGTATTTTTCAATGAATGACATATATTTGTTTGAGATAACATTTGAGGAAAATTATGTGGTCATGATCCAGTGGCAGGATTTGATAAAATTAATGAAATAAATTTGCCTTATATGGAGGACATATAGATTAGCATTAAAGAAAAAAACTTTATCTGGTCAATTTTACTTTAATATGAAAGTAGCATATATATCAACTGTGTATATGATTAAAGAAAATATGAAAAAGATAATTGTACAATTAGGGTTTTCTTTTACATGGGATTCAAAATTAAACTCAGTGAAAAGAAGTGTGTTGTATATGAGTTAAGGTGAAGTGGGATTGGGGTTATTAAATCCAGTTGTTATTCTGCCTCTTTAAATGTGTATAGAGTATTAAAGTGGGTAAATAAAATGAATGACAAATTAATAGTGAAAATATTTAAATATAAATACAAATAAACTGGGAGATGATAAGAATTAGAAAAAGAGATAAAGGTTATATAAATGAAGAAATTAAAATTATCTAGAAAAAATATTAACATGGAATATAAAAATTGATGATACAAAGAAGAATAGAAGGATGTTGGACAATAATGTAATGAGACACTATTATTATGTGAATCCATGTGAAAAGTTTACTAGAAGAAGTGATTTGTTTATTTTCTGGTGAGGAAGAGACAACAAAGCATTTTTTAAAATGTAAAAGTGTGGTTAAAGTCTGTAAAATGCGTGCAGAAAATATTTTTTGAAAATGTAAATGATGTAAATATAGATATGAATATGATTATGTATGGATATTACAAAATCAAGAAGAAAGAATATTTAAGATGGGTAGATAAGAATTTATTTTATGTAGCATGGGTTATTTGGAAAGACAGAATGAATAAACATTTGTTGAATGGAAAATGGATTTTGGCTGATACGTTGCAAAAATTAGACTATGGTTTGGAAAAATGAGTTTAAAGTCAAATATGGAAGAATAACTATGATGATGATATTTTGTAGTGTATAGATATGTACCCCTAAGTATGTACATTTTGTAAATATGCAAATCTGTAAATAATGCTTTATGTTTTATTAATTAAGGGACACCTGCTCTTAATGTTGTGAATGGAACATTTTTGCTGCCGCACTTCTTGCTTCTGTTCCTGATGTGGCAGCAGTCAAGAGAAGCTGTGCAGTAATGGAGGGAGAATAGATTTATTCTGTTAGTGATAGCAATGTGGTTCTGTCAGTCAGACAGAAAACTGTGGAAAAGTGAGTGGATAGTACATATAGTCAAGAGTCTACCTGACTTTAACCCTCAGGATTTTGAAGAAGTTGTTGTAGCTGAAATTGCTTCTGGATTTTTGCTTGTGAAATACTAGCTGGTTTATTGAATGAAGATGATCCTAGAGAAAAGTCTGAGATTTCATGGTTGGATACGATGGAAAAGGTTTTTGGAATGGACAGTGAGTTGGGTGGAAATGAAACGAGTCCTGGGTTAATGAGTTAGATGGACATAATGTTACAGGTAGAATGCAGTCTGGAAAATCATGTGTAGATGCTGTTGAAAGAACAAAAGGTACTGTAAACTTTATTAAAAAGAAAAAATGGTTTGCTGTTTGTATAAGAAAGAAGAAATAATATGTAAATGTTTGTGTGTGACAATTTTGTGTTACCATTGGGTTTTCAAGCAAAAGATATTAGATCCTTGATTCATTTTGGTTAAGAAACATTTTGTTATTTAACATTTGAGATCAAAGGCTTTGTTTACTTGTGAAAAAAATAAAGACTGTTACCCGTGGAATTAATTTATATTATCTGGGCAAGGGACTTGATTAACAAAAAAAGTGTTGCTCAATTTCATACTGATGAAATTTAGTTAAAATATATTAAAATATTTTTAATTTATGTGTTGTTCGGTTTCTAATATTTTCAAAGTTAAAGATGAGAGGGGTATTTGGAATGGGGTAAGAAGTGGATGTTATTTTAAAATATGAAAAAGATATGGCAAAGCATTTACCAAAAGTTATAGATATGAATATGGCAGTAGAGGAACAATTAGGTATATGGGACAGCCAAAAACCTATTTTTTCTAGGGATTTCAATCATCTGATAAATGAGTGTGCAAAAATAAGATGTAATCAATGCAGGGAAAATGTCCTAGGATGAATGAATGTAAAAAGGAATGTAGAATATTTAAAAGTGAAGGACATTTTAGGTTTCATTATAAAAAGAATATGCACTATAATGCTGAGCAGGATGATGAAGAAAGTATTGCAATGTTTGAAAGTAATGAGAAAGTAGGGGAAAAGGAGAAAGAGTGTTAATGAAAAAGACCACAAAGTAATAAAAGATGATTTAGATAAAATGTTATATTTCAAGGACATGGATGTAACTGTACTGAGAATTTTGAAAAAGAAGAAGAAATTGAAAGTGATAAGTCAGATGTTTGTGAAGGTACTGTAAAGGATGTCAAGAAATTAAATGTGATAGGTGCTAGTGATGTGTGAGGAAACAAAGGTTTAAAAAATACATCACCAAGGATTACACACAGAGGTAAGGAGTAGTTTTAGATGTGTTTCAGTTAATGAAAATAGTGAAACATCTGATTCTGAGAATCAATATATAGTTTTTCATAAACTCAGAAAAATATTCAATCTGGAATGAATAAAAAAAATAAGAAAATGAAAACTTAAAATGTTTCCTTCATACTTAAAAGAATGAAGAGCAATTAATTTAGATTGCTTTCATTAAATGTGAAAATTAATGGTCTAAGAAATATATGGATACTGGAATGGTGTTTAAATGTGATATAGATATTATTCTTATATAGGACATGATTCCTAACAGCTGAAGAAATATTGCAAGCAGAAAACTGTGGAGTTGGAAAATAATATGGAACTTAAGGAAGTGAATGTTATTCTGGAGTAGCTATATTGTGTAAAAAACAGTACAATATTTGATGTAACATTTGTTAGGATGGGAAGGTTAACTGTTAGTTGTGGATGTGAAGTAGAGAGAATATATTTATAGAATTATAGCATTATATGCATATACAAATGTCAAGGAAAGATAGTTTGTTTCATCAAATATTACATTACGTGGTGTTTAACATGAAAATTATATTGCAGGGGACTTTAATTGTGATTTAAGAAAAACGTAAAAAGAAAGGAAAATATGTTAAAAATTATAAGAAGTGATAAAATGTGGTAAGTTAGCTGTGTGGAATAAAAGTATAAGTGGGGAAATTGGATTTGAAATGTATTATTTTGTACTATCTGAAGGTCTGGGTGTAGCAGATGGTAATACAGTAGAAGCGGTTTCTTTTTTTTATCATTTAGCAATATTGATGGAGGTGGTGGAAGAAAGGGAGTATATTAAAATATAAAAGGGAATAAAAAGAATAAATGAGAAATTACGGGCTGAATTTAGAGAGTGGGAAGGACTGCAGTTATAGAGGGATTAATATATATAACCATATAACCATGAAGGACTTTTATAAAAAGTTGTCTACTTGGTGGATTAAATTTAAAAAGAAGTATAAAAAGTATTTTCAATGGAAGGATGATATAAGAAAGGAAGTTAAGTGTGGAAAGATGTATAGAAAGGCATTGAAGAATTTAGAGATAAATACAAAAGAGTATTATGATACCGAAAAGGAAATATATAAAAGAAATTAAGAAAAAACAACAAGACATAACTGTTTAAGTAGAGGTATTATTTCAAAGGGAGGCGTTATCTGCATATTTGATTAAAATAGTAAAGGAGGATATTAGCACAATGAGGGAAATGAAAAATGCAAAATGAGAGGTACAAAGAGCACATAAGTAAATTCTGAATATTGAAGTACAACATGTAGAAAACATGTATAAGACAGAAAGCCAAGAAAAGAAGAGAAAATATAAAGTTAAAAAATTCAAGAACATCTTAAGGAAGAATTTGAAAAAGAAAGTATTATTACTGAATTGGATGAAGCACTTAGAAAAGCAAATGTTGATTCAGTATTATGTCCATATGGTATAGGGTATGAAATGTACAAGAAATATAGAGATTGGAAAAGAAAGTGTTTTATAAATATTTTGAATGAATGGTTGAATGACAGGGTTGTTTAGGAAGAGTTTTGTAGTTGGATATTAAAATTTATTTGGAAAAAATATACAAATGAATGAAATAAAAACTGGAAACCTATCACATTAAAAAATACATATTATATTTTTTATGAGAATAATATAGAGGAGAAAGGAAGGCAGGATGAAGGATATTATGGAAGAAAAAGTGTATATGATGTCAAAGGGGATGGATGCCAAGAATTATTATTGGTGATTTGAGAAATTGTAGATGATATTATAAGTAAAAGGGAAGATGTGAAACTTATGGTAAGTGATATTAGAAAGCCATTTGGTGCAGTAAGACATGATACTTTGTGGGATGATATGAAAAGTATGGAATAGGTAATTGAATTATGAGAGTGTGTACATCAACATATCAAAATAATAGAATCATTGTGTTAGTGAATGGGTGGCTAAGTAAAGAAATATACATGAATTGTTATATAAGACAAAGATGACCCCTGAGTAGGATACTACTTGTATTAGTAATGAATGTGATAGTGAGGGAAGTAGCTTATACAATGAAAGAAGCTATATATGTGATGCAAAACGAAGTGGTGATTTCCAAAGTTTTGCCATATCCAGATGATATAGTTGCAGTTGCTAAGAACAAAGTATGGATGAAGAAAGTGTTGGTTTGTCTGAATAGATATTTAAAGGAAATGGGAATAACCATGAATAAAGATAAAAGTAAGGGTTTGGGTGATTTTGTGAAAATTGGAGGGGTGCATTTTTCAGTGAATGAATTATCCTTGCTAGGGATACAATCTGAGGAAATTATGTAGTTATGAGGCAATTGGAGTGTTTGATAAAATAAATCAAATAAATATGCCTTATGTAGAGGATTTATAGTTTAGTATTGAAGAAAAAGGTTTATCTGGTAAATTCTGTTTTAATGTGAGCAATAGCACATATATCAGATGTTTATATTATACCAGAAAAGTATGAAAAACAGATTTGTGTTTTCCTTCTTAACGGAGTTCAAGATTAAACCCAATGAAAATAGGTGTGCTGTATATGACTGAATAAAAAGGGTGACTGGGGTTATTAAATCCATTTGCTTCTTTAAACTTGTATAGAGTATTACAGTGGGTAAATGAAGAGAATGAGAACTCAGTAACGGAAATGTTTAAATGAAACTACAAAAAATATGGAAGATGATTAGAATACGAAAATGAGATACAGATTATATAAATGAAGAAATTAAAAAAATATCAAGAATCTGCAATATAATCTGAACAAGGTCATAGCTGAAAACAGACCCCTGTGTTCAGCTTACAAACTTTTATTAAAATAACTAAACTAATGTATATAACCTTGAGGAAAGTTACAACTGGGAGATAAGGCAAAAAAAGCCTCTAGTGTAATAAATTAATCAAAAATGTTTAAGAAGGCATTATTATATAAAAAAGTAAGCACTGGATCAAGGAAACATGGCTCCAAAACAAAAGGGAGAATAGTATAAGATGCATGGTAAGAAACAATTTTTCACAATGTGAGACCTATTTTAGAGAAGCAACTGTTACACATGAAATCTGGTGATGTTACAAGAAGTAGGTCTCTATTATGAGTATTAATTCATAGAATCTCTGAGCAGCAACTGTTACTGCTTTCATCAGAGTCAAAATGTTTTTCTGAGCAACTGTTATAAGCTGGTGGCATTACTGCATTGTATTTGTTAAGAGATTGGCAGTGGAAGTTCATAAATTGTGGCTTTTTTGCAGTAACTAGGGGATGCCTGTGTTTTAATAGTTCTTTGCATACCACAAGGCTGGCTGAGAGAAGCAAAAGAATGATGGAAAGCCAACTCACTTTTCTTAGGCAACAGGCTGAGCTGTTGTTGACATGATGTTTGAAAAGAGTTACCACATGAATTAGGTGCTGACATGCAGCCTGCAGCAGTGAATGTGTGTAAACGTCCTTGTACTTTTCTCACATAGATTAAGTACATGTCATGTATTGAAGGGGAGGGGGGGCAGAATTAGATATGCAATACCTGAATTGCAAATAAATAAATAGCAGCTGGGAACAGCCAAGCCCACCAGAACTACACACACACACACACACACACACACACACACACACACACACACACACACACACACACACACACAAGGCTGGCCTTAGGTCAACTGGCATCCTAAGCGAAGGACTGTATGACACCCCCCACCCTGCTGTCCACTTCTCCCCCCCATGCACATGACCTGATGCCACACTATCCAGATTATACTTTTTTCTTCCTTTGTCTGGTAGTTTGTCTTACTCCTCAGTTTTTTCTGCCGTTATTCATTTATAAAAGATGGTATACCTAGGAATTACTGTACTCTGACAATCATGGGAGTAACAACTGCATTAAGCTAGGGATCTGAAAGTCAAAGGCCTCCTGAATCAGTGGGAGTTCTAGATGCTCTGAGCTCCATTTTATATTTTTTTAAATAATCTTTTCAACCAATGATGGCTTGAATGAAAACCATAATCAAAGAAAGAAATTTAGTCTACCCTTCAACTTTGTTTTTTTTTCTGATTCCTTTCAACGCTGATTAAGACTACACTACAATAACTGCAAATGAAAAAAAAACTATATTAAGCTGGAATTCTGGTGATGCTTGGACCTTCCAGAAGTCAAGAGGTTTCTAGACCTTTTATGATACATTTCAAAGTTTTTTTAAACAACCTTTTCATCTAATGATGGCTTAAAGTTATGATCAAGGAAAGAAATTCAGTCTTACTCCTCAATTTTACTTTTTCTCTCAGTCCTTTCAGCACACTCTAACTGAGCAAGACTGAAATAACTGCATTGTGGATAACCCATGATGGCTCTAGATACCCCGGGTGGTTTTTAAACAACCTTTTCATCCTATAATGGCCTGACCAAAAAAAAAAACATAATTAAGGAAAGAAATCCAGTTTTACTCTTTACCTTTGCTTTTGCCTGCATCTTTTCCACACATCTTAAATGACAAAGATTACACTGTAATAAATAAATTAAACTGGGAAGCTGGGGGCTAGGGACCCAGAAGCCATGAGGTTATAGATGCTCTAATGTGCATTTTAGATCTTTTTCCCCAAGAGTTTGATTTAGAGATGGCCTGAACAAAAATCATGTATAAAGAAAAGAAATTCAAGACTACTTTTTATTTCTAGGAAGAAATAACTTACATCCAAGGCTTCATGCTTAAAGATAACCAAACACTACTTAACAATAAAGTGAAAAGACAAATGCTTGTGAAGATACATAAATCATATCTATGAAAAATATTTGACTTCGTACCCCCTCAAAATAGGTAGCCACTTTCTATGTGCTTACCTCTGTGTTAAATTGGGATTAAAGTTAAGGCACAAATGTGTACAGTCATATATTTCACGCTCCCATAAGTATATACAGCATACCTTCTTACTTTGTAGTCCAAAAAAGATAGACACCTTCTTTTTACCTGATGTCACATTGGGAAAAACTGAAAAAAAAACAAACAGACAGGAGGATATTTTCATACCAGCTATATATAAACAAAATGCTTCGTTACTCTCTCCAAAAGGTAGATACCTGTACATCCATCTAGTGATTAGCTGTGAAGACAATGGAAAAAATGATTTCAATAATGTATCCAACTTGTTACTTTTAGACAATATAATACTTGTATACAAGCTATAGAGATATGCACCCCTCTGAAGACTGAGATGAAAGTTAAAGAAATAATGGCCACACTATCCCCATCCCAACACAAGATATATAGACCTTTGAGATTTAAAAAAAAAGTTAGATAAATAATGACATCCTCCACAGCCCCCCACCCAACATCCACACATGAAACAGTAACCTTTTGTGTACATCTATGAGTCGAGCTAGTTTTAGACAAAGCGAGGTTCAAGTTAAAGGAGAAAACTAGGCCTGTGTCAAAATCCACATATACAGCATTAGTGTACGGGGCCAGTAGGCTCCAAATAGGTCTGAAGGTTTGTGGTATTCTGTAATGCATTTTATTCTTCATTTACTTAATTATTGATTTATGTTACATATTTATTTATTTATTTGTGTGAGATTACTGTTAAACTGGGCAAGTGGCAAGAGGGTCACTTACTTTCATCGGGACAACCCCCACCAAGAATCCATAGTAATTTCCATACCTCTCAAGTTCTCATCTTTCAAAATCATAGCAGAGGCCCATCAAAACTCAGAGCAGATAGTCCAAAATCATAACACTCAAAATATGCATATGAGTAAATCTGCACCCCTGTAAGTGAAGAAACTTTTACCAAGAATAGCCCATAAAATTAGAAAACTTGTGTTGCTAACAGTTGGACACCTACATACCTATATCAGAAAAGTGAATGTTTTCTGTAATGGAAAAAAATGTAGATGATTGTTTCATTAGCTTGTTATACAAGTTAATCTTAACCATAGTTTAGTTAGCAGAATTAGTATAAACTTTTGTATATTTTTATTTTGTACACAATATGGTTGTGGAACTTTCACTAGGCACACGTTTATGTTGTGAATAAATAAAATCACAGAAGACACCTCAGCCTAAAACTGAACTTGACCTCAAAGCACTGCAAACAAAGCCACGCAACCTAAAATATTCTTTCCCATTTGGACCATTTTTAATTTGATTCCTTCCTTCTCCAGAAAAAAAACAGGAATTTGCTCATTTTAGTTTTATACACTATGCAGATCCAGTTAGATCCACATTCCAAAACTGTTTTGTCGCCTGACCAAAATATTGCCTATAAGTTCTCCTACTTTTAAAGAAAACATGCAGCATTTATTACAACCCCGTATCCTTCTTGGGATCAAACAAATGAATAAATACATAATTAATGGTCCGGAAATATATTTTCTCTTGCTACTGTTGGAACCATACAGTGCAATGCACCACAAACCCTATACCATTTTAACCACAGGAATCAGAAACAAAGAACAAAAATCAGAGTCATATTTTAAATATTGCTTTTATATATGTATAAAGTTGCTAGTATAACCCATTGTGCATTAGCAAGCATTTTCTGGAAGATATGAAGTGCAAAACTAATGTACGTATTGACTGCAAGCAACAATGCCAGGAAACCACAAATTTTATAAAGATCAGACCAAAATTATGAGGCAAATTCAGACTAAGACGAGTTTAGATCTATGCCGTCTGTGCAAGCACAAACCCATGCACAGCAAACAATTACAGCCACTTGCATGCCTGTGTGCATCTAAGATGTCTTCTAAAGATCAGATAGATGCGTGAATACAGAAATAGTGACCTGGAAATGTATTCCAGCTCCCTGCTGTATTGCAGCATCCCTACACTCTCTCAACTTCTTAACTCAAGAATCACAAAGACCCAAACAGATTTTAAATATCCTTATTATATACTTAGAGAGTTGCAGGAATAACAAGCTTTGTATTAGCAAACACTTTCCGAAGGATATGAAGTCTGAAACTCTTATCTGTCATTATTTAATGACTGCAATCCACATCAATTAGCCACACATTTTATAAGGAACAGAAAAATAACACTCAAATTCTTTGCTCAAGAATTCATGACAAAAGACAAAAATAACAGGAGAAAAAAATCAAAACAGCAACAATTTTTAAACTTTATTCTAATTCATATAAAATGTACAGGTACTGCATCAATATACATTTTCTAAACAATAACAAGTATGAAATTCATAATTACTGGCATTATTAATAGATGGTAGTCATCGGTGATTTAGCAGAAAATTAAGTTTTATGAGCATCAGGCAAAACTATTTGCCAAAATTCGGGATGTTGTATAAAACTGATGGCAATCTGCCACTTATACACTCTCAAGTGCACTGTCTAGAGGCACATACCAGATCCTCACTTGTCAACAACAATAGCTACAGGGCTGCATCAGCATACATTTTCCAAACAATAAGAAGTGGCATTCTCAGTTGGCTAAAATCTTCTGTGATGATTAACAGAATTACATTTTTACAAGGGGCAGACAAAAATATAAGTCAAATCAGTGCTTTTCATTTAAAAAAAGACTATGCAGTGCTGGAGTGCAAAGCCATATAGTGTTTGTTTAAACTGAACAAATGACAAGAGGGTCAGTTACTTTCATCCAGCCAACCCGAATCCCCACCTATCAGTTATAACCACAATGTATGAAGTTGCCATAAATCAAAGTATTCCAAGTTGCTCCTCACAATTCACAAAGCCAGAAATATCACCAAAAATGTCTAGTTGATCACTGCCTACATCAGTGTAAAAACAATACTAACACTTATCTCAACTTCTGTTTTCAATCACCTTGCATTCTTAACTGTCCAGATTTCTGTCACACGCGAAGTTGCTCCATACAAATCACAAAGCAGAAATATCACCAAAGATATCTGGTTGATTATTGCCAGCATCATTGTGAAAATAATACTAATACTTATTTCACCTTCTGTCTTCAGGCACACTGTATTCCTCTTAACTGTCCAAAAATTCTGCAGCACGTCCCTGATTTTATCTCATATTTTTGACATGTAATTGTCATTAGTCTGGCCTTATGTCAATGCTACTATTAACAAAATGTTGGGTATGACTCATGAACTCCTTCAAGCGTATAATTTGAATTTTCCGAGGTCTTTGCTCTGTGACCTCACAATGTTCAAGAGCAATGTGGCATGACTTGGAACACTTCATCCTAGGGTGCTTGACAAACCACTGGCACATTTTGCTGTAACGGCACTGTATTTTTTTTCTTTTTTACAAGGAAGAAGTGTATTGCTTTAAAAATAAATAAAACTGTAAAGTGCAACCCTACAAGCATGACACCCTAGGCAGGCACCTAATTTACCTATGCAAAAGGCAAGCCCTGTATAAGAATATATATGTATGTGTATGCATGTATGTATGTGTGTGTGTGTATATATATATGTATATATATATATATATATATATATATATATATATATATCTGTCTATATATATATATCTGTCTATATATATATATATCTGTCTATATATATATATATATATATATATATATATATATATATATATATATATATATATAGCTATATCTGTCTATATATGTATATATATATATATATATATATATATATGTATATATATACACAGCTAGATAGATAGACATATAGACAGATAAGTATATAGAAACATACATACACACACACACACACACACACACACACAAATATATATATATATATATATATATATATATATATATATATATATATATATATATATATATATATATATATATATATATATATATATATATATATATATATATATATATATATATATATATATATATATATGCTTTCACTTGAAACCGTTGAATTACCACTTCGTCGAACCTGAAATCATCGAGACCAGACCGTCGCAAACTGACATCAACGAAAACTGAAATCATTGAGTTGCATAACGTCAACTATAGTGCACAGAACTATGTATACTTTTGGATGCCCGCTAGTTTTGTAATTTCCTCTATAACTATACATTTAAAGGCTTTTGTCACTTTAAGAAACAGATTTTAGCTAACCAACATGGTGGAGAACACAACATTTTGCCCTGGAATAATAGGTACATTACACTCGGTTACAAAATCCCAACATGGTAAGGATGTCCTTATTATCGACGGATTTGTTTATAACTTAGAGCGTGCTGTGGATATAAAGAGATACTGATGTTGTAAACAAAAGAAGATCACTAAATATAAGGGATGCTGTGTAACGATCTCAATGTCTGATGGTGAAAAGGTATGTAAAACTGCTGCTCACAGTCATACTGGAGATCCATCTGAGGTACAGCGATATGAGATGTGTACTCATCAAAAGCAAAATGCTGTTATGTCTCGAGATACACCATGTTTAATAGTAGATGATATTATGTCTACAAGCAGTTTAGACACAGTTCCTAATCTACCGAGCCAAAAAGCTTTACTACAACAGGTTGGTAGGTTACGTAGAATGCAGAGTAGAGGTTCAAATAGTGGTATGGTAACACTTGAAAATATTGATATTTCACAATATCAGTTGAAAGAAGGTGCGTTCATTACTAAGAAGTTTTTAGATGAATCTACTGAGTTGACTGTGTTAGTAGTCACTACAGTAAAAAATCTATGTGATTTGAGCAAGTGCACAATTTGGTTAATGTATGGTACTTTCTTCTTTAAAGGGGTTATTTGTCGGCAATTGTACAGTTTGCATGGCTTTGTGTCCTTCGGCTGTTATACAAGAACAAAGCCGTTGTTGTACGCACTCATGACAAGAAAGTCCCTTAGAAGCTATAATGTTATGTGGCATTGTATTTTATCTTTGATGGCTGAAGAAAACATTGTACCGACTGTGAAGTATGTTTTGTGCGACTTTGAAATAGCCGCTATAAAATGTCTATGGATGAATTTGAACGGTATTGTACCGAAGGGATGTTTATTTCATTTTAGCCAAAACATATGGCGAAAATTGCAGAGTCTTGGGTTAGCTGCATTGTATAACAAATGCCATCGTTTCCAAGTGTCTGTAAAGTGTCTCATCACGTTGTCATTTCTACCAGAAGATGATGTAATTCCTGCTTTTAGTTTGTTAAAGCGGTCATTCCCTGAAGAGGGACAACCTTTAGTAAAATACTTTACAGATTGGTATTTGTTGGGTAAACCCAGGAAGTTTGCAACTAGAACTACAGCATTTGTTCATTTTCTACCATTATTTCCAAAGGAATTCTGGAATATTTCTCAGCTTAACTTGGAATGCTTACCCCGTGCACAAAATAGTATAGAGGGATGGCATCACCGTTTGTAGTGTATGTTGGGAACTCATGCTGTTGATTTGTCAGTGCTTATGTGCACTTTGGTCCAGGAACAAAATAGAATTGAGGAATTACATGTTCTTATGGCAGCAGGGTGCCCGCCATCACCTAAAAGACGTAAGCTTATTCTACGCGAAAAGCGGTTGCAAATAGTATTACACAGTACAGACTCTTATGATATCCTGAGCTACTTAGAGGCTATTGCTGGGCTACTCAAGCTTTGATCTCACATACTTGTACATAATGTGTGTTGAAGAATCGGTGTGGTGTAGGACTCGTTATATTAATTTGATGTACTGCTGTTGTCTGCATTATCATGTTCTGCTTTACATTGTATTATATTTGTTGGAATACACTTACAGTATGGAAGTGTTATGGTGGCAAGATTGCAACTACGGGTGAAGATGGTTATATGTGATGGTGTTTATTGTGTTTGTCACTGAAGGGGACGTTTACAGGAAGTTGTGTGTTATCGCCAGTGCATAATTCGATGTTTTGATACTAGCAATGTCTGTAGCAATGTTCGCAGTTTATCATGTTGGGGCACTCGTTTTCGATGTTATGCTACTCGGTGAATTCAGTTTTCATTGATGTCAGTTTGCGACGGTCTGGTCTTGATGATTTCAGGTTCGACGAAGTGGTAATTTGACGGTTTCAAGTGAAACTATATATATATATATATATATATATATATATATATATATATATATATATACACACACAGAGGATATATTGATATATATATATATATATATATATATATATATATATATATATATATATATATATATATATATGTATACATATATACACACACACATGGGAGTATAATTTCCCATTGATTGGGCACAAAGTTGACATCTGTTTAGTCAACATCATTTGGCCAAAAGAAACAGATGGTTGACATGGTGCAAGAGACTCACAATTATGGGAGAATATTCCCTTTCCCCAGGGATTGTGCAATATCATAGTTAGTGTACATAATTGGCAGGGGGTGTAGGGGGAGAACTCCCCTACATGGTGGGTGCCCCCTGCAAAAGCACTTGCTGTTGGTTTTGCCCACTCTGGGGTAATCTTTGTAGCATGCATGCACATATCAACATTCTGTGTTTTGATGGTGGTACATCACTATTCAGAATGTCAGCATTGTGCCCATTTGGCAACAAATTATAAATCCATTGGACAGATAGATATAAGTCCTGACGACAAAACGTGATGTGACAAAAGGGTGGAAGAGAGGGAGGGAGAGATAGACAGAGAAAGAGACATACATAGAGTTTGGTTTACAGGATAATTCTCACCATCTTTGTGATGTGTTACTCTTAGGTTTGTCATCATAATTAATCTGTCCTGCTGTATACAATAAAGTGTTTCCAACAGGGAGCAAGCAAGGATTGGAAAGCATAAACATGATTAAGAAATAAGCAGGATAAAGGTGGGTTAATAACATATGTAGCCAACAGTTACACACATAAAAGTAATACAAAAAAATACATAATCAGATACTTCTTGATTCAGACCCTTGGATTTAAGCAAAAAGTAGTCTACAGACATACAAATTATCTGAGTATACCATGTAGGAACTCACACTTCACAAAGTTAAAATCATATATTTGAAAGGTCACTGGCAAAAGTTAAAGCAAAGGAGAATGTAGGCACCAGGCTTCATCACAGTAATGACAATTGTGACATCCCATAAGATGCACATGGTATCCAGCGGGCTATTAAATGTTAGAGAAAATACATGACAAAGTGTTGGAGAAAATGCCTGACAAAGTGATTTCAGTCTTTATTTTTATAATGCAGTGGGATTAAACATGTTTACATGAAATAACTGGAATTGTTTGGGTGAAAGCAAAAACTCACCATTTTTTGCTATAGGACATGAAACGCCATTTAACATTACTCAGCATTAGCGCTCAGTGCCAAGTGTGATGCAAATGTTGAGCACAAAAATTGAAGTTTTTTTTTTTTTTTTTTTTTATGGACCATTTCTGGCCATGTGTTTTGTGTGTGATTCTATTTTTTGATCAGATTAAACATGTGAAAAAGGTAAGACACAGTGGGGAAAATGAAGTCATGTGTAGGATGGTGGTGAGAGAGAGCACCATAGCCATCTTCTTCTTCACAAGATAAATGTATACTTTTAATCAGAACCAGATGAATTTGGACAGTCACCACATCAGGACCAAGTGGCAAGAAAAGAATATTGTTGTGGTGTCCATTTTTTAATAAAGAGAGAACTGCTGCAGAGCGTGCTTAAGAGTAAGTGGGTTAATCAGGCATGGTAAATTAGGTATCATGCGATAGAATACAGTGAAAACAACACAGACAAAGATGGTGATAAACATAAAAGGCTGGAGGACACCATGAATAGGGATAGTTAGGGACATTGGAGGTGCATCTATGTCCAGCTTGAGCACAGTGAGATTCTATTCCTCACCCTCACAGCTGTCATCACTGTCTATTGCCACAGATACCCGGGTCAGTGCTGGATGTGGTATTAGTTTTTGCCGGTCAGCACAGGACCTTTTCTATTGTGCCAATTCATGCCTCAGGCCCCTTTTCATGATGCCTTCCATCAGTCCTGTCAGCTCCTAATGGTTGATAAAATGGCTACCCGTAGTACTATTTCCAGTGGGTACTACTGCACCAGCAGCTGTGGCATAGCTACCTAACATAGTTGGAGGAGGTAGTGCAGGATTCATGGAAGCAACACTCACAGGTTATGACCCAAATGTGCTGGGTGTCTGTGCTGCCTCTGGTACTGCTACCACAGCCACCTGTGGAGGTATGGCAGGCTGATCTCCAGTGGTTGGTCTAGCCCCTGTGCTGATGGTCATTTGTGTTGTAGCAGCAATGTTTCCACACAGAAAAAAAAAGAAAGATACAGGGTTGGAGAAGAGAAAAAATAGATGCTAACATCAATGCCATGCCACATTATTATTTCAATATATAAAATAAATGTGTTCACCTTTGCCACATCCAGATATGATGTGAAGGCATTAGTGTGTCATAAAATAAATTAATCTCAGTGCTTTTATAAGTAATATGAAAACAGTTATTTGATTATGACATATCGGATGTATACTTTCAACTTAATAAATCCAGTTACAAAAATGGAATGTTTAATGTCATTTAATGTTGCTGTAAATATTTTATACATGCTATCTCGTATTAAAAGCCAACGTCTGCTGATGAGAATGTAACCCAATCACAGCTGAGTAGATTTACTTATTGTCTAAAGCAATCATCAAGGGCTATTGAAGCAGGCATGTACTTGATATAAAGATTAGATATGCTGCCTACTCAAGCTCATAAAGACTAATACCCTGAAAAGTATGCTGTGGCATTCATTCACATGTGATGCCTACTTGCTTTGTGCCTCTCCTAGGTGAGCTAGTCTCTCCTGATGTACCTCTCTTTTCTGGGCAATATCTTCAGCAGCTGTAGAGAACAGAAAACAGACAAAAAATAGAAGCATTATGAATAACTGGCAAATACATTGCATATTATTCACTGGTGATGGATCACTATATTTACATAACTCAGGGGTGTTCGCAGTTCTAAATTCAGCCTCCCATTGTCTCAAGAGGTCCTGCTTGTGCCTTTTCATGTTGCTATAGTGGTGATGACATTGTTCTTCAGTGCACAGAATGCCAATTGCACTGAAGATTGCCTTTGCCAAGCCAGTCCAAGGCTTAGCCTTGTACTGAGACCCAGTATAGTCCCGCTGCAGAAGCCTATGGTTGTGCCAATTGATGAGGAGAGTCACAAAGATGATGGACTCCTCTTCATACCAGCTTTGGGCTCTAAATGGAGCTCTATCCTCACCTTCACCTGCCATGACTTCAGAAGGACACCTCAAACTATGTGTCTGAACTGGAACTCAGTTCAGATATTGCTTGTAATAGCCAATACACAATGACACACAACCTTGCCAGCTGTATTTGCACAACTGAAAACACAAAAATGGATTTCCAGAGACATTGGGAATGATTCCTTCAAACTGCAATGAAGGTGTGAGATATGATATGATAATGATACTGGGTCATGTGTGATGCACACCCTATGTAAACACATTTCACTGTAAAGTAATCAAATGTTTTATGATGTTGGTTATAATCATCGTTGTTTAGAGGCAAAATGTTATGAGTTTGGACAGAATGAGTTGGTGGGACATGCACAATGCAAACTTTGACTAATACAACCTGGGAATTAAACCTATTAGAAAAAGAAGGCTAAAATGCTAAATATTTCTTATTAACTGTCAGTGCCACAGGAAAACTTACTTTTTTGAGTGTTAAGTTGATGTATGCACATTTCAACATGCATGGAGATCTAATTAAGACATGCCTGCATGCGTGTGACTTTAACTTGTCATGGTATTGGAGTTCTATGTAAACGGCAGTATTTTTGGTTGTAAATAAATTTCATATGCATGGAGTTCCATGGTCTGAGTAATACATGTTAGGGTAGGTGCCATACATACTTTACAGAGATACTGTTCTACATACACTAATTATAAGTGATGAGTTATATTCATTTTAAAGAAATATTTTTCAGATTATACTTATGCAAGTGCTGTTTAAATTAACTACTATCATCGTTATGCCTAACATAGAATTGACTTATGCAGCAATCATTGCTCGTGGTTTTGTTGCAGGTTTAATAATTGTAATTGTCAGTTGTACTTTATGTTAAATTCCTAATATAAATGATGTAACAAAACGTATTCCAACTCCCTCATTAAAATTATCTGTAAACTGTATTTGAACTCTGTATTACCTCTGCTCTTTCTCCAATCTCACTGCATTTAGACCTTGGGCTACAGAGACAGGTGGGTGACAGGTGCATTTTCTTCACTCAGTATTGTCCAGAGTGCTGCAATAGCACTAGTCTTATTTATAGTACTAATGACAGCACAAATTACATTTTTGAGTTTTTGCCTTCAGACATGAACCCACAAATGTAAAAGCCAAAAAAAATAATAATAGTCAAATTAAAGGGCATTTCTAGTAATGAACACAGCACTTATGGCATTAACCTGCCACATTCATCATTATAACAATTGTTTGCCACATGATGATAACTTGCATTTCTGTTACACATCATCAGGCCTTCAGGTAATAGCAATTCCTGTAAAAGGGTCCACACAGGAGATTACATAAGCTCATTGCAGACACGACATATACAAGTAATAATAACATGCTTTTAATGGGAATATATTACTGTCATGATTATTGCTTGGGAAATATGGATAAGTAATCCATATTATATTATAACTATTTCCACATTCATCATGTTACTGATTTTCTTTTCGTCACACTTTAGAAAATGTCATATTTAACATCAAGCATATCAAATTTTGTAATTAATAATAAGAATACTTGAGTTTCCTACAACAAAACCTTTGTAACGGCAATTCACAATGACTGCATGTAACACATTTCACATTCATCACACAGAGTTCAGCTGTACAAGTCATATTACATCAGTGACAACATTTCTATATATAACACTTAATATGTCCCTATCTGTAAATGTTTTAGTAGTCCAGATTTGAACTCAACATTAGCTCTGCTCTTTCTCCAGACTCACTATATTGATACCTTGTGCCACAGAGATGGATAGTTGGCTGCTGCATTTCTTTCACTCATTACTGTCCGTAGCGCTGATGGAAGCACAACAGCAGGGCTTATTTATGCTACTGATGGCTTGACAATTCAGAATTTGAAATTTTGTGTTTGGAAGTGAATCATCATTCACTGCAACTGACGGCTGATAGTCACTTGAGATGCAATGTCAAACTTTGCTCAAAGTGTGAAGCCAAAAAAAGAGAGAGAAGGAAAACTGTTCCTGCATCTGTGTGATGATTTCTCAACACTGTGGTCTTATACCATGAAAATGTGAATATTAAGATCCCTAGTTTCACATAGACATCACTTTCCTGAGATTTGAACCTTGATACCATGCCATTACATGAAACAATGAGAATAACAGTATATGCCACATACAAAGAGGGGGTTTATTTGGCATTGACATTCTTACACATTACTGTTATGATGTAATATATCCATGCTGTCAAGTTGTCCTTTGTTATTTCACATTAGATATCAGCAAGGTTTTGGTATTTGAATAGTTAACCTAACAAATCATGTCATGATGATGCTAAATGTATGAAATACAGGAGTATGCTCTTCTCTTAATTTTGTGAGCAGTAAGTGTATTTTAATACATCTGTAAAGTATGGCAATATGCTTTACACGTATTTAGATATGGCACGTTTACCTCAAGCACATATTCAGAAATGTGTTATAGTGTTTTCTGTTCTACATGAGTCAAAGTAATGTCATATTTTTACTAAGTTTGCTCTCACAGACGTACTCTTTGTAAGTGTATATCAAACTTGCAGCAGTGTTAATCAATCACTTATTCACACACTACTGCTAATGAGTCACATTTGCAGACCCTTAGGTACTTTCACTTCTCCCTACTCTTTCTTGTATTGCTAGGACATGTGCAGGGCATAACGTAGGTCATCACACAATGGTTACCTAACAAACACTTCATGCAGACTGTGGGATTCATGAATGATAATATGTTGACACCTGATTTACATATTTACAGTGTTCTTGGGGGGTTTATCTGCACTATATGTCCACAAACAGCTCATAAGACAGTTGTATCATAGTAGGGGAGACTGTTTGAATTCCCCAACTTCTGAGATACTGTTATTTGACTGCAGCAATTGCATTTTTTTTTTTTTGGACTTTCATAGAAATCCTGACAAGATATATGATACGTCTTTACAAATAACTTATTTGAACACTTGGAATAGCTTATATTTCAGGTAACATTGCATGTCTGAAGTTTGTCCATTTGTGTTGGTATAGAAGGTATAGTAGTTTTTAGGTGAAGTATCCCCAGCTAATGTTATATATTTTTATAGCAACATTTCTTTTAGAATATGACCATATGTAACAACATTTTATATAACTAGTAGCAACATGAAGGTTATATTTTAAACCTGTTGTATTTGCCTAACATCAACAAAGTTTATCCAAAATGTTTACAGTTTCATTTCCTACACTTGATTCGTTGTTAATGCTGCTAAGAGGTCACACATTTTCTTTAGCCTTACCAGGTTTGTCACTGAGTTTTTTGTTGGGGTGGCTCATATTTATATATTACATGTGTGTGTTAATAAAGAACAGGAACTTGCAGTGCAAGTACCTGGCAGGAAGTAACTTTAATGTGTGATGCACAGTGTTGGGCAGATTGATATTTGTTGCATATATCACTCGAATTACTGCTGATATTCCTGTATATTTGAGACATATTTTATCTTACTGATGTACAATAACTGCATATGAGGATAATCATTTCATCTCTTCTTCCCAGGTTCATCACTTGTATGTGCTTAGCTTCTAAGATTTTCACTTATGCATTGAGTGCATGTGCTATCCTCTGCCTCTTAGCCAGGGCCAGGGCATATTGTGCCAACCTAAATCTGACAGGATTATCTGCAGCTGCAGGCTTTTCCTCAGAATCCTCGTCTGTATGTGCTGGTCCTGCTGGCCCTTCCGGTGGTGCTGGGAACTTTGGCCTTGTTCCAGCTATTTCCTGATAATTATATTATGCAGCATGGCACAAACTGCATGGCTTTTGACTGAGATGGCTGAGTCAAACTGCAGGGCACCACCAGAACTGTCTATGCATCAGAACCTTGATTTGAGCAAGCCAAATGCACACTCAATAATATTTCTGTTTTGAGCAGGGACATCATTGTATCCTTGCTCAGTAGGGTTGTGTGAGTTTCTTATATGTGTTTTGAGCCAAGACTCCAGTGCATGACCTGCATCCCCTGCTTCATTACCTTTTAGAAAGTCACCCCTAGCAAACCTTGCATACAGGTTAGAGGTGAGTCATATGTGCAGGTCGTGAAAACTGCAGGGCTACCTGCATGTACACTGTGTACCACCTGAAAGTTCATAGAGTGGTATTGTTTCCTGTTGACGTACCTACTTTTCTGCACACCAGGTGGGGTTCTTGTTTCAATGTGTGTATAGTCTATGGCCCCCAGAACCTCAGCAAAGTATGCTAGAGCACTGATGTTTTGCATGGTTGCAGCTCTCTCCCCTGTGGTATATGGGCACCAGATATAATCCCTTCCATGTTGTAGCATTGCATTCAGAAACAAGTGTAATATTCTGAAGGCTAAAGTCTGTGACACCCCTAAAATATTCCCTGTGGGTCTCTGAAAAGTGTCTGCATCTAATATATATACGCTGGTTTCCACTGGGATGGGTACTCTATAATTTCCCCAGAGACTTATGTGAGGCGGCAGAGATTGCATATTTCTACCAAAGTATACCTGTCCACCCAGTAACACTCTGCAATTTCTGCTTCGTGAAGTCCATGATAAATCAAATAGGGTCTGAAGACCCTTCTCCTAGGTCAAGGTCTGGCAACAGCTGTAGCTGCACCTTTTGCGAAAGCCTGTTGTACATACGGGTTAATAATAGCAGCATTAGCCCTGAGATGTTCGTATATGTGTGTGTTCATGGCTGTGCATACATACATACATGCATGCATACATACATACATACATACATACATACAAATATTTCAAGCACGGGTATTAAAAGTCCTTCTACCTTGCCAATATACCAAAACACTTAAAATATCTAAACTAGTACTTGCTTTAGTGTAATTTGGTAGTCTGTTCCATGCATCAGCTACTCTGTCAGAAAACCAATTAGTACACTTCTCATTCCAATACAGTCTTCTACATAGATTGTCTGATGATTCTCTAGTACGTTTTGCTAATCCCAAACATTCCCAGAGGTTGTTGTCTCTAAATGCACTGTATACTTGAATAAGATCTCCTCTACGATATCTGTAAGAGACACTGTACAAGTTCAGATATTTTAGTCTTTCATAATAACTTAAATTTTCACATCCATGGATGCCCTTGGTATACTTCTGCTGTACTCTTTCCAGTTTACTCATGCTTGTTTTTTTATAGGGTTTCCATATTGTTATTCCATACTCAAGTTTGGGTGCAATGTAACAAACAAACAATGATTTCATCATTCTTGATTTCCTAGACTTTATAAATATTTTTATGCAACCTATAGTTCTATAAATATCATTAACCAATTGGTTGATACAATTAGAAAAATTCATAGCTGAATCTACCCATATACCCAGGTCCTTCAACGAGTCTAAAGTTTCAATCACTGTGTGCTGTATTAAATATTCACCTTTCAATTTATGTCTCCCAAATCTCATATGCTTAGTTTTTGATATATTTATCAGCATATTATCCACCTGTGCCCAAATGGTCAATTTAGTCAGGTTATTTTGCAGATGTGCCTTATCTGTAACACATGTAATCAGTTTACCCACTTAAAGGTCATTTGCATATAAACAGTAGAACACCTCAGATGACAAAGTTAGGTTTGAAAGATATAAGGGCCTAGGACAGAGCCCTGTGGGACACCGTGACTGTAACCAAGGGTTTTGCCTGTTCAGTTGCTATATGATACTTGCCATGTCCTATTTGTAAGCCATGCAGGTATCCATCTTACCAAGATTACATCAATACCTAGTTGTACTAATTTATTGATCAGTGTTTTGTATATGACCCTGCCAAATGCTGAAGTTAAATGTATATAAATTACATCACAGCACAGTTTTTCATTCATAGCTGTTATTATAGTTTTATAGAACATCATGTTACTGGTAGTAATAGATCTGATTTCAACATATGCATGTTGATATATGTTTTCCACTCCCAACCTATCCATTTCTGACAATAACTTATCCAAAATTACCTTCTCCATTATTTTTCCACAACATGAAAGTAGACTTAATGGTCTATATAACTGGGTTTGTCCTACCCCCTTTTCCCTTGAAGACAGATCTAATAAGTGCATGTCTCCAATCTTGAGGAATCTCTCCATATTTATAATGACCTAGGGAATAATAGATGTAAAGGTACCCTAAATTCTTGCTGAAGTGTTCTCAGGTCATTGTTACTAATTCCGTCTCCTCCCTGTCCTTTGTTTGGATCCAGTTTGTGCAGTTCTTTTTCAATATAATCTAATTTGATTCTAGTATCTGGAATGACATGGATGTCACTAGGATAACTTATTACCTCTTTTGTGGACCCAAACTGCTTTGCATAAGATTTTACAAATATATCTATAATCTGTTGTGTATGAGAATAAATTTTAGAATCTGCACACAGTTTATCAATTTGTGTCTTTACTCCTTCCACATCTTATGCATCTACAAAAAGTTTTCCTGTTATGCTCAATATCTTTATATAGATTTTCTTCAAAATTTTCTTGATCTTGTCTCACACTATGTTTAATCTGTTTGTCCAGCTTGTTTATTTCAGTTTTCAAAGTTGTAGTTCAACCTCTTATCCATTTCTTATATTTTTTGTCTCTCATCTTAATCAGATATCTTGTTCTTATGGATATATATCCTCCTGATGTTGTATACCTAGATCCTGATGTTAAACATTTGTTTTGCTGTTTTGCACTCAAACAAATTTCTCTTTCAAAACTTTCCACATTCTATCTTCAGTTTTTCCACTGAACACCTCACTCCAGTTAGTTTTACATACTGACTGTTTTGCTTCCATATAATCTGTAATTAACCTTCGGTGCATTGGTTTAGATTTCATTTTGGCAGACTTATATAGCAACAAATTAACCTTTATATCCCCATGATCACTGCATGTCAATGGTGGTAAAACGTGACTTGAAGTTACAGTAATTTCTTTAGGAACATAAACAATGTCTAGTATGTTCCTTCCCCTGGTAGTTATTTTTACAATCTGAAGCAATTGTTGTTCCTGAATATAAGTTGTGAGTAATTTCCTTACTAAAGTTGTTGAATCAAATTTAAGCCCCAGCTAATGTTATTCTTCCCTCCTGTGTTTCATGCAAGAAATGTATGAATTCCTCTAGGTTATCTGCACTTGACTTTGGTGGTCTATACACTCCAACAATATATGTTCCAATGTTGTCTTTATTGTCACAGTTATACAGTGTATAGCATTGGTGTTACTATTGAGCATGTAATTAGCACAGGTCTCATAATTATCTTTAATCCCTATCATAACACCTCTACCTGATTTTTTTTGTTAGAATGTCTGTTACATTAAAAACATTTATACCCTGACTGAACTGGTTTCCAGTCATTGTTCTTTAACCACGTTTCACAAGCAATAATAACATCAATCTTGTGGGAAAGTAGTACATTTTCCAAAAAAAAAATATTATTAATATTTCTAGCATTAACAACCATTAGAGATCCATCGAATGTTGCTATCTGTGAACAGTTAAATTTTTGACCTGGCAAAAATCCTGCCCAGTTTTTGTCAAATATTGCAAAATATCTACTGCAAAAATTCTTTTCCCTGATCTTGACAAATGCATGCTATCCAACTAGGCTTGGATGCTCTACACATTTCCATTTTTTAAAACAGGACATTTTTTCCATGTAGGTATTTATCCAAAAAAATATTTTCATTCATATTGACCTAACTATCCTTTCTATGCAGCAAGAGAAGGTAGTGGAATCTAGGATATCAAAAAACAAAGTTCAGCAAACAAAAAGATGCCCAGTGCTGAGAGTAAGAACACTTTAATTCCAAAAAAACAATAAAAACAAATAAAAACAGGACATCTTTTTGTTTGCTGACTATCCTTTCTATAGGTGATTTGTGAAAAATATGTTCTAACATCAGTACAAGCTATACTATCTAAGAGGGCTGTCAGTTCCCTACTAACAGTCAGAGAATCCTTATGGATGACATCATTTGTACTAACATGAATAAAAACAGATCCATACTTCCTTACATTAAGGCTTTCCAAGGCTTGTGTCACATCTTCTATTTTTGCTCCTGGCAAGCATAACCCTATTTGCTGTTCATTATCTTCTCTGCAATTATAAGTACCAGTTACTCTAATAATTGAATCTCCAATTACAAGAATATCTTTGCTGGCCAGGTCTGAAGAATCTTCAACTTCTAATACAGTAACATCTGCTCTATCAATTGTTACAAAGGATAGATCTTCATCACCATTAGTCTTATTAATCCCACTGTTTTCATAGTGTATTAAATTCTCATCCAGCCGGTGTTGTAAATCCACAGCTTGAGCCATGTATTCAACATCTGTCTTTCTCTTCTTTTCTTCTTACAGTAATGTTCTTCAATCCTTCCACATTCAATTTTGATTTCTTCCTTTTCACCTGCCCATTGCCTCTTTTTTCTACCTTCTCAGTTGAAAAAAATGATGCCTTTTTCTGTAGATTGAAGTTTTTTTGATAGAAAAGTATCATTCACTGTAACCCGTGTGTTATATAACAAAGCAGTGTCCTTTTTACTGTGTATTCTCTTTCCTTTATAGCCATTAATAAGTTTTTTTTTCTTCCTTGTTATTTGTTGTGAACGTCTTTGTTTCTTTCTTTTTTTATTTCCTTCTAAACAAACCAGATCCTCAGATTGCTGAATACTTGCATCCAGAATTCCAAAGTTGTCAGGGGCATCATCTTGTTTCATAGCGGTTGAATGATCTTTGTAGACAATCACTGCATCATTTCCTAAATGTGTTCTATTTGTTCTTTGCCTAACATTATTTATCTCACCAGTCCAGTCATTAATACATGAAGCAACAGCTCTCCAAGCCATGCCAGTTGCACAAGTGCAATCATCATCATTAAGTCTAGATTTACTTCTAACAATGGTAAGCAAATCATCCAGCTTTTGACACGAGGAACACAGATCACCAGTGTTATCAGCTGTTACCTTTAAATATGTGTAGCATTTATTACACTTTATAAGATATTTGTGCATTAGTAAATCATTAATTTCATACTCATTTAAGGAATCCATATTCAGCTTTAAACAAATAAAATATTGTAAAAGAAAAAAATAATCAAAATCAGTAACCACTGAATTCAAAGAGAACTTAAATCAACTTCTTTCACAAAAAATCACACCAGCAATATACAACTAAATAATAAATTAAGTGCAGTAAAGTTGTTCTGATCACACAAGTTCTGCAGACAAAAGTTGTAATTCCTTTACGTTGTGCATGCAGTAAATTCTTCTCACTATCACTTGCGGTCTCACTTCTTTTTAACAGTAATGATCAATAAATCACAAACCAAGGTAGGATTGTTTAGATATGCTCAAGATTTTCCTCTCTGCAATCTGTGTGAATTTATAGCTGTCTAAGCCTGTTGGGGTGGCTAGAGCTTGCCTGTCTAAAACCTCTCCCTTTCTAACAACCAACAGTGAAATTAAAGGTAAAACAACAAAATATGAATCAAACTAAGTCTTGTTATCAAGCTATCCCTTCCTATCTACAAACAGTTAAAAACAGTGATAACAAATACAATATAAAGTCAAATAAAACTTTTCTTACCAGTCAACTCCACAGTAACTCACAAACCAAGGTAGGATTATTTAGATATGCTCAGCTGTATTCCAAAGAGTATTGGAATTAAGTCCAAGAGGGACTCTGGCATGTACATGTGCATTTTATAATGTTCTGAATCGCTCTGCCATTTTGAATTGCTTCATTAGCAGGTATTATACCTGCTTATGCCTTTATTAACATATTCTGCCACTTACCCTTATTTTGAAAGCAGGCATGGCATGCAGAGCTGTTTAATGAATAACAAACAGTGATCTTGCCTGTGTGTAATGCTTTCAAGTACTTAACACAAAGTGTAGGCATTCATGAATTTGGCCCATTGTGATGTCTTCAGTTTCATTTCTAGGCCACTTTTGTTGTAGTACCATTCCTGGGCTGAAGTCTAAAGTACCAACCCAGGAACTCTGATGATCTCTGATACAATAAAACATATGCCTGAGTCTACTATTATTCCTTTCATTTTTTTATTTGTCTTTTTTTAGTACCTCCTCAATCTTCCCTTCACCACTGAGCCATCCTCCATGGAACTTATTTCATCTACCATATTCCTACCATCCTTATTCAAGTTCAAGTTTAAATTTATTTTACTACTTGTTTGTTAAGCAAATTTATAAAAGAATAAAATAAACATAAGTAAAAATAATTTATAAATTAAATATATGATACAATTAAAATAAAACACTAGTGAATATGAACAAGCAAAAGTACCACTGGACAGAATTCTGCCTAAAAACGAAAATGTAAGCAAGATACTGGATGATAGAATAAGTTCATCATATGCTAACGCAAATGAATGTGTTTTCAGTGACATCCTAAGACCTGAAATAATGCATTTTGTAACCACTGAGGAGTAGGTTCTAAAGACATGAAGACTATTGGTTAAAAGCTCATATTCTAGAAGTCTCTAACTGGATCTTAGCAACTTCCAAAAGTACCAGAGTGTATGAAAGAAGAGAACAATATGGAGCCAGAAGCTCTTTAAAGTAGAAGGCACCAGTCATATAGATACAACTAATGCTTACTGTTTCATTAATACCTGGGTAACTAGTGGCATCCAGCATTAATTGCTACTTCATTTCACAAACTTCAAGAACCTCCCTATGCATATTACCTTGTTCGTTAGTTTTTAATTGCTGTAAAATCAAAAACTTAAAAGCATGACTAGGAAACTCAACAATGTGTCTGCTAAGGGCATTGGAATCTTTTTGATGTCTTATATCCAATGTATGTTCATAGATCCTTGCCCTTAGCTTCCTACATGTTTGCCCCACATAAAACACCATGCATGAGGTACACTTTGCCAAATAAATAACATTATCACTTTGACAATTGAAGGACCCCCCCAATGTGCAAGGCCTTACCATTCAAAATAAATTTATCTGTAGTGGTAATGACCAAAGGGCATTGTGGACACATACCACATCTCAAATGCCTAGCCTTTTTAAAAATATATATGTTCTTCCTACCCTTACCAACCTGTTCCATAATATTTTTCAAACACCTATCCCTTCTAAAGGTAAATTTTTTTTTTTTACAATTATTAAACAGCTTAACTACATTCCTATCCAAGGATAATGAACGCCAGTTTTTCTCCAAAATTTTGCAAATCGATGGTGCATCTTTGTTGAATGTTGTAATAAAATTATATCCAATAGAAAAGTTATTCTTTCTATCTCTTAGATGGTTTGTCAGAACACAATTATGAACACTACGACCCAAAATGGGTACAAGCCAACCATTTTGCCTCTTCCTAAAAACTTCCCCCTTTACATTATCCAAAAAGTCATGGGGATAACCCCTATGCTCAAACATTTTTTGGATAAAATCCACTTCTTGGATAAAATCACTTTCCAAGGATGTCATTCTTGTGGAACGTACCAATTGCCCCTTAACTATAGATCTTTTCTGAAAGGTGGGGTGGCAGCTATTAAACTCTAAATAAGAATTTGAAAAGGTTGGTTTCCTAAAAATCTTTGAAATCAATTGTTTACCAACTCTATCTACCCTGATTTCCACATCCAAATAGGTAATAAGTGTGTCGTTGAATGCATAAGTAAATTTGAAACAATCAACAGTATTGTTAAGGAAAACAAAAAATTCCCTTAAAATATCTTCAGTGCCAGTCCAAATCATAAAAATGTCATACAAAAATCTCATAAAATATTTTATAAATTGCATATATTTTGATTTAAAAATATATTGATCTTCCCAGAATGACATCACATTATTTGCATATATCAGGGCACACGCCGCACCCATGGCAACACCTTTTACTTGACAATAATATTGACCCTCAAATTTTATAAAATTATTTCTCAAAACCATTTCCATAAGGGCTATATAGACATTTATGTTGTCTTGATCATACAAGCCTGTTACTTGTAACTGTGTTTCCAACCATTTTAGGCCATCATCCTGAGGTCGTCGTCATCGTCGTTGTCGTGTCTTTCGGCTTTTCCCGGTTAGGGGTCGCCACAGTGGAACTCCGATCTGCTAATGATTGGCAGTAGATTTTTACGTGCTGGCTTGCTGGGTCTAACGCACAACCTTCAACGAAGGAACGCCCATTCACATATGTCACCACACAGAAGACGCTCTAACTGAGAATCGAACGGGCAACGTCTAACTATGGTATAACTGCAAAAAGATTGCACATAACAATAGTGACTAAAATCATATTTTCATCAAATAATAACCCATTTAGATTTTCTAGAAACACCCATGAGTCTTTACATATATATTTAAAATGTTGCAATCCTCTTTTTAGATAATGGTCTAGATATTTACATATAAAAGAAGTTTTACCTCTTTTTGCATCAACTATAGGCCTACATTTTAAATCATTAAGCCACTTATGTATTTTGGGCAAACCAAAAATGGTAGCTATAACAGGAAACTCATTTTCATGTATTTATATGAATGCAAATCGATTTGCCCTTCCAATAACATATTATCCAAAGCAATGTCCAATCTACGATGTGCAATATTAATTTCATTAACTGAAACCTCTTTATAGGTATCACTCATAAGGAGTGTATTCATATAATCAGAATAATCCACACAATCCATGACCACAAGCCCATTACCCTTGTCAGGTTTCATATAACGCACTTCACCATCTGCCATAATGTCATTCAACAACTTTTTTTTCTTTGTCAGTTAAATTATCACCCATACCACAGCAATTATTCTTATAAATTTCCCTCACATCCATTTCACAGGCGTTTTCAAAGAAACCAATAATATTGCATAAGGGAGGATTAAAAGTACTAGATCTAGTTAACCTTGAAGTATCCATCATGTCATAATTACTCACATTATTACCAATATTATTATCAAGCCATACCCGAAGATTTAATTTCCTGGTAAACATTTTTAAATCTAAAATAGTCTCCGCTACTTTACCTCTTCTACTAGATACAAATGTGTACCCTTTTGCAAACAAATCAGCAATAGGGGTATCAATATTTTTCTTTGAATAATTGTAAACCTTAAAGTCACCCCTAGAATTAAAAATAATACCGGGTAAACAACCTTCCGTATTAACAATGCTACTTGCAACACTATCTAAAAGTTCAAAACCAAAACTATCATGATGCCCATCCAAAGCAACAAAATTTTCATTAAAAACATCAAAAACTGAAGAGCTATTATTTGCACTCATAAGGACAGACATATTTTGATTCACGTTGTTACAAATAGTTTGTGAATCAATCACGGAAGAATGCCCCACAATGGAAGCATCAAAAATGTCTGCATTAATATTACAGTCAACTTCCTCAGTCAAATTACCTTCAATATACAATATGGCCATGTCCATCATCTCGTCCGCTGAAAACCCCCTCGATTCGACTGCTTCCGTCGAGCACCCTGACTCACAAAATCCCTGGGCTGATTGTTGAAGGCTTGCTGATACTTGGGGTAATTGTAATGTGGTCCCCGATTCCTCAACCTCTCTGAATGCCGTATTTCTTGCTCTAAAGGGATGCTCAGCTCATTACTCACAGCTAACATCATCATTGACCTCATTTCGTTACTTTCCCCCTCAGTATAATTAGCGGAGGTATCCATGTTACCTTGGTGACAAATCCAAACAGGATAAGCCTTACCATTGCTGTACTCAGTAGTATCTCTTTTAACTTTTTGCATCTTGCGCATAAAAATGTTAGTACAAACATTGTCAATATGTCCAAATAAATTATCATAATTAGTTTTATACTGATTGAAAATTAAATTGGACTTGATTAATGCATCCTGCAAATCCAATTCTGCAGTTAAACTTTCAATTCTCATGTTATTGTATTTAATAATAAGTCTCAATACCTCCATTGCAGCATGGTCAAACACCTTATGTAGTTCTTTAACGAAGTCGGGATTCCCCTCAGCTCCGTTTGGGTAACTCCTAACACGCAAACCCCGTGGAACTTGACCAAGTTCTATATTATGCATCAAATAACTATTCTCAAGTTGGAGTTTTTTATATTCCAACATTAATTTCTCAAAACCTTTCTGCCTATCAGCCAACGATAAAAATGATGGCTTTGGACTTGCATCAATAGCCTGAATATTAAAATTAAAACTCTGGCATCTCCATTTTTGAAAGGTACAGGGAACATTATCAGAATTCCTGTCCCCAGCTATACTCTCAGAGTTGCCACCATTACTCACATTAGGTGTAGGTTGAGTAAGTGGCAGCACAAACTGCCTCCACTGTCTCTCAATCCTTGTTGATTTTCCAAAAGAGTTTGAATTTGTAACGAATGCTGGGAATGCTGCTGGTTAATTGTCCCCAATAATTCAATAACATCATTGTTTTTATCAGTAGCTCCGTTATCCATCATTCCGGATGTCACAAACAAAAACCAAAACTGGAAACATGAACAGCACCAACTTGATAATCCACAGTGTGACACAAGTGAACGATAAAAAACACAGCTTTATTCCAAAATTTAGACAAAATGTTCCACACAAGCAAGAAAAAACAGACAGAAACTGCAAAAGCTAAAAATCATAGAGTTGAGCACTTTCATCCACCACTGGGGACTTCCTCAGAACTATTCAAACAGTTGTTCCCATCATTCTTATAGCATTACATTTAAAGGCACATGCCCTACATAACACCATAAATTTTAATTTCCTAAAAACAAATATAAAAAAATATAAAATGGGATCTTAGCACTGTATCATCACCCCCTCTTCCACAATAGACTGATATTAACAGGGTACCCCAACCACCATCAGACAGCACCTGGAAGGTGCTTTCCCAGTCTTCATGAGGAAAATTGAACTACAACAGTATGTTCCAAGCAAGCATGCCTCCCTCCCCCACCAGGATGGGCATGACAATCCTTCCCTGATATTGCCTCAGATGCATGAGTCATTAATACAATCCAGCTCACCTGAGATGGGTCTAGGACTCTTGCACGTACTCACTTTTTGCCAAATCGTGAATGGGCGGGCATACTTACACAAAAATGCTTTTCACCGAAGCTACATTTTCGCGTAAGTATGCCTGTTGTGCCGGTTGTACTACGGTGCCGATAAGGGAAAATTCCCTTTTCCCCACTGTAGTGTGATCTCGGAGTGAGAATATTAAAGTAGGGGGTGTGGGGTTCATGTCATTTGATCGAGAGTTCATTTGATTGACAGTTCATTTGGTCGACAGTTCATTTGATCGACAAGCATTTGCCCCCTTCCCCAATGTTGTGCGACCCTGGAGTTGATATATATAGTTAGGGGGGGGCACAGCCCCCCACATTGGGGGGTGTGGGGGTTAAGCCCCCCACCTAAAATGCTTGTCGATCAAATGAACTGTCGACCAAATGAACTGTTGATCAAATGAACTGTCGATCAAATGAACTGTCGATCAAATGACATGAACCCTTCTGAACACACCCCTGTGGTGATGTTTTTTTTTTTTTTTTTTGATAGGGCCATGCTTTCATTGGCAAGTTTACTCCCCCCAGCTCTCCTTCTCACAAACAGAAGTTGCATTTTTGGTCCAACCCACAGCTGTCTGTCCTTCAATGAGAAACTTCACTCCTGGAACAGATAAGCCAGTACTGGCTGATTCATCCAGCATGTGAAACTGCTAGTCTAACTCAGATTTTCAGATATGTTGTCAGGTATTTATCCCCCTGGCCCACACAGCTGGCAAGTTGACAGCTGTTCCAACATGCTGTTCTTATAGTTCTGCATTATTTACTGTGTTTGTGTACTTTTTCATACTTTAAAGCACTGATGTATTTCACTGTATTAATTACTGGGTTTCTACACTTTTAAATTTAATTCAAGGTATTTGCTGGTATTTTCTTTTTGTAATTGCTTGCTCAAGTTCCTATACTTTGGGTTCCTTTTTTAATGATTTTAGAATTTAAAAAGTTAGGTTTGCACTCTCGTATGAGTAGAGAATAGGCTGGTCTCTTCTGAGCTTAGGAATCACTGAGGAAACTTAGAGTGGGTTGTTGTGATTGCAAGTTGGCTATTATACTTGTTTGCTCATTTTTTTATACCTGTACAAAGTCATTCCATTTGTGCAATACTACTCATTACATAGTGGGGATAAGTAGTGCCCTGTATAGACATAGACACTTCTTTCTCTATGAAAAAACAACATCCAATACTTTCTGAGCATCTGGTTGCACGATGAGCACCTGGTCTTTGCATGGAGAAGTACTGCTCTGAGGGAATACACAAAAAATTGTATTTTTTTTTTTTAAACAAAAAAACAATCTTTATTAAATGATCATCTATGACATAGGCAATCTTACATTTATATAAATCAAAACAAACTATACTGACACAATTTCAGTTGCAAACACTATACACTACAAACTATGTTGACACAATTGTAGCTGCAAACATTATACATCACTTATAATCTATCCAGTCATTGTCAGTCAAACATTACACAGCTCATTCAAATCCTGCCTTCTACTCAACGTTGATCTGCACTGCCACCTCGCAAACAGAACTGCTATCAATAACTCAGAGTACTTTCAACCTAGTAGTGTACTGGCTTGCAACTTGCTGTCTGATTCTCAACCCTAATAAAACAAAGCTCCTACTTTTCACCTCCACTCAAAGATCCACGGCGTTATCTCTCTCCATTAAGGCTAATAACGGTACCATTATCTCTCCAGATGCCGATACAAAACTACTAGGAGTTTTTATAGACAACAATCTTAAGTTTGATGTGCACGTCAACAAAACAATCAAAACCATTAACAGAAAACTGGGCTCACTTTATAGGATAAAGCCATTCCTTACCCTATATGCTAGGACTGCCATTGCCCACTCCCATCTACTCTCTACACTCTACTATGCTTCCCCTTTACTAGCCAACCTAAATAAATCTGATCTTACTAAACTCTCAAGCTGCTATAATAACATAGCTAGATTTGCAACTGGTCTACCCTATAGAATCCATCACTGTAAAAATCTAAATTATCTCGGATGGCTAGAGCTACCCAGGCAGATTCAGTATAATCAACTCATTGTTGCTCACAAAGCACTTAACCAACCAGATAATACACCTGCCCTGAAAAACATCATCTACCCCCACTCCAACTCCAGATCACTCCGGTCATCTAACAGACTATTAGTGCAAACCATCAGATCCAACAACTCAGCTGGTGACTCCCTGTTCACCAACTCTGCTGGCAAAATTTGGAATTACCTTCCTGCTAACATTACCCTGGATACCACCCTATCTCAATTCAAAATAGCTCTCAAGGAGTATTTCAAGTCTCAATGGATATGTTCCTGCTCCAAGCCTGACTAAATCTTTATGCGTACTGGTGTATCTATCCTATGTCTGTAAGTGCTGCTCAAATATCTTTGTTAAGCCAGTTTACAAGATTGTTAGACTGTACAAATTTAAATGTACTAGAATAAGTGGTATATTTCCATAAATTTAACTAGACTATAACATTTGTTATATTTTTATTATGTTATGATTACTCCTGTTCGACATGACATTGTAATGATTGTATATGTATACCTTTGGAGCTTTTCTCCCCGGGCCTCCGCTGAAAATGGACATGTATCCAGTCGGACAAATGTAAAATAAATAAAAATAAATAAAAATTAAACCTCGTTCCTCCTCTGCATGTATTATTCCACAGTTCCCATTTTGTTCCTGTGAAATTTGCTCCTACCCTTTTCTAAACATCAAACAAAGAGGGAGAAAGGTGCCAAAAACTACGAAACACAAATGCAATCCAAAAAAGCACCAAATTCCAGGGAATGGGATTTTTGTATTTGGGGATGATTGTCTGATGACGTCTGTAAAATAAGACAAAAAAGCGTTGCTATAGTTAAGCGTTCTTTAATAAAAATGGTGTTTCTCATATGTGGTCTGGCTATATTGGAATTTGGTACTTTTTTGGATTGTCTTTTCTAAACATCCCAATTCCAGTTGTTTTATTTCTGTTACTGTATTAGCTACTTTTAGTAAAGTTGGTTTAGACTTTGTTTTCCATTTTCTAGTAACTGCTTTTTTTAGCAGCCATCATAATTAGGCTCAGCAAGGCCTTACTATGTCTAGAGTATTCTGATGCTGTATCATAGCTCAAAAAATTAATTTCCTTAGTTACACCAATTTTCTCACCCAGTATCTCTGATGGAGCAGTCTGCAGGGAATCTTTAAAGTCTGCCAACTCATTAGACTTCCAGAAAATATGTTCCAATTACCTCTTTCTTCCCCATCACACCTCCAACATTTGCTTCTACCTGAGGAAAAATTCTTTGGAGTCTACTTGGGGTATAAAAATACCTATGTAAACACTTTCAAGCAAAGATTCTATATCTTCTAGACTTTGTTGTATATTTGGGAGTTACACATATATCCCCCATTGTCTCTCTGTGAATTGCTTATCCAATCCCCTTCTTAATCCTTTCTAAGCTCTTCTGATTGATTCTTATAGTTATCATGCAATATTTTATATGTTCTACTAATTATTTATTTCGTAATGGCAGCTTCTGTTCTAGATTCTACTAAAAACTATACCAGTGTTGGTCTTTTATTTAGGACCCCCTATTTATTTCTCTTTGCCTATACTCTGATATCAGTCCTTGACAGGAAAGGAAATCTCTAACCTGCAGTCCAAATAAATTCTTGGCGTCTTCCCATTCTTTTACCTTTCCCTCTCTAGTTATTTATTCCCAATACCTTGGTTCCTTTGTCAGTTTTCACCAATAAATTCCAGCCCCCTCTTGCTTATTTTTGTATCCCTAATTGCAGTCATCCCTATCAGCAGAATCTCCTTTCTCCATTCCCATGTTGGCTGAGTTCTTAGAATCCTTTCTGCAACTTTCTGAATATAATATTCTATATGACTATTGTTATTCTCCTTAAAGGTCTGCATCCAAAATCCCAGTCTCTCCCTGTTTTGTCATAATCTCTTTCCATTTTGAATTATAGTTTTTTGCTTGTGCTATGTATAGGAGCCTTAACTGTGTTTCTCTGAAATACTCCTTCAGATTGGATAATCCTAATCTGCCTTGTTCTAGTGGAAGAATCGGCTTATCCCACTTGATTCTTGCCGCCTTCCCCCCAGATAAAATCCTTCAGTTCTTTAATAATTGCTATCCATAACTTCTCCTCTGTTTGATAAAAATATGTCCAACTTGTGTTTAAGACTAAAGGGACTAAAAACATTTTAACTGTTTGTATATTACTATCAATATCCATATAACAGAGCTTCCATTTTCTCAGATTTTGTATTATATTTTGTTTAGTCTCTTCCCACATATCCTGAGTTGCCACTCCAGAGTCAAATACTACCCAAACAAATATGTTGTCAACCCCTGTCAACCCCTTTATTACCTTGTTACTTTGGTTCACACATACAGGAACATTGCTCTAACAGTCTTGTCTTAAACATTGCAGTTCCACTTAAATAGGACTTAAGTAAACTTATTTTTGACCCCTCCACCCGGGTACAACTCCCGTTGTCATTCATGGAGTAAATAAATAGAACTATGGATAAGCACTTTCCTCCTGTCTTTGCAGCCAGCTTGGAGGAAATGAGCATCCTGAGAAAACATAGCAATTGTCTTATTCTTAGTTACAATCACCTAATTCTTAAATAATCAGAAACAATGTGTGAGTGATGCAATTATACATTGCCACTGGAGATATGGCTGTCACATACAGCCACTAAAATTCCCAAACAGGTTGTCAGAAACACAAAACACAACAATCTCTCTATCAATCACACTAAAAGCAAGCATAAGTATGCTGAGGCTCTTACAAGAAATCTACCCAGACCTCAAATGCCTCTTAGATGCAGCTATAACAATAGGGGTCCTCAGGAACCTCACAAGCATTCTACCAAAGCGACATCTACCATGACTTATACAGCTTCAGCACATGATGTCTCAATCAGTAAACCTATAAGGCAAACCACCACGCAAACAGATCCATAGGAGATTCTACTGTGAGACACACATATTCTACTCACTGAACTAAGCAACATACCTCTCACATCTTGGTGCAAGAAATCTGAACAAAACCAAAAATAACGGGGGTGGTGGTGAAAGGCTCAAAAATAGGGACAGATTTTAAATACCAGTCCTATAAACTTAAAATAAATTGATAGAATAATAGGTTTTGCATTATTATGTATTTTCTGAAGAATATGAAGTCTGAAACTTAAATATCTGCCATTATTTAGTATTACTGTATTTAGTGACTTCAATCCTCAATAATTTACCAAAAAACTTCAAATTTTATAAGGAAGAGACCAAAAATATGTGGCAAAAATCTAGACATTCTGCGAAAACCTGGACAGTTGAGAGGTATGAATTGAAAAAGTACAGGATCACAGTCGGCTGCCTGTCAGAAGTCAGGATCCATCAGATCACACAACGCTCAGATTATTGAACCACCAGTACTGGTATGACTCTGCCATTGTATATAGAGTGTAAATGACCTGAGATGTACCTCTATGGATTACATGAAGAGAAACTTATTGGAGCTGTCAGACCATGTGTCCCATTCTGGTATTAGCCTAGCACTGAGCAGCATTCTACCTTCTCCAGGGATGATACTGCAATATGAACAGAAGATAATTGAATTTAACAATTGGCATAGATGTTGGTGTCATACAAAATGGGGTACAATATTTTTCTGCTTGGGATGATATGGTTGACAGACCATGCTGCTTCAGCAGAAATGGTCTGCACTTGTCCCTTTAGGCTTTTGAATACTAGCTAAAACATTGTCCACCACACAGTATTTTTTTTTTTTTTTTGGCAATGCCAACCTGATAAAACTTCCACCATAGCAAAACCAACCTAGAATAATCTAAATGTATTACAGCTCAGTGCAGGTATCTAAACAAATAACTCCACTCCCTTCAAGCTGTCCTCAACCTGGAGAATGTAAACCTCTGTGTAGTTATGGAGACATGGTTTAAAGCCATGGAGAGGACTCCAGCAGTGCAAGGTTACAATGCCTTCTACACATTTAGACCTGCTACTGTACAGGAAGGAACAAAAGGTGAAAGTGTCTCAATAGTCATCAGAAGCAGTCATACCTCTAGACTGGTAAATTAGTATGATACACTGGGGCATCTCTATGTCCAGCTCACCATAAGCAAACTCCAATACCATATCATAGCAAGCTATAGGTCCCCCTCTTTGACACAGGATATCCAGTTCAGTATACCTAAATGAACTGAGGTCACTGTGAATTCAACCCAACACTGTAGTGCTGGGTGACTTCAACTACCCCACAATAAACTAGGAAACACACAACTTCCAATATGCAGGCCCAGAAATTCCTGGACTTTGTCAACAAAAAAGACTCTTGACCAACTACTCCATACACCCGCTAGGGAAACCAACATGCTTGACCTGATCCTTAGTAAAATGTGTTAACTTTGCACCCACTCATGTTTAATGCCATCACTTGTTGGGTCAGGCCATAAATGTGTCTCCTTTGAAATTAAACTAATACCTTTGACCCTATCTAACCCATGAACATTTAGGGATTATTCCAAAGCAAACCTCCCACTGCTAAGTGATACCCTGGCAAAATATGAAACCCCCTCAAACCATGTGAGCTCCACTGCCTATTCAGCATTGTTCACAGAAATCCTATACCATCATGTAAACAACTGCACTGAGGCAGCTTTACCCACCCAAAAATAAGTACAGGACTAACTTAAAGAACAAGTCACCCTGGTAAAATCCCAGTATCAACAAGTTGTATAACAAATGTTAGAAAACCATGGCCAAAAACTTAGAAGTGCAATGCCCAATGAAGAAAGAAACTTCCAGTCAAACAAAATAAGCAGCTAAGAAGTTTTATTATAGGTTCATAGGTTAGTACTAAGCTAACTGCCCTTGCGAGACATTTTAAAAGCCAGCAGTTATCCTTATGTGAGACTCAAATCCTGCACCTTGTGTTTGTAAGGCAAACACCTTAACCATTAGGCCACCCTCCCAACCCAGATTTGTAGAATTAAGTCCACCAAAACCAAATTTGAGATAATGATAATCTCGCAGGCAAAGGACATCCACAAGGCCTTCTTCAGCTACTTTCATTAACCTCAAATACACAACAGTGTTAAACTAATTGAATTGCAACCACCTATACAGAGCTGGAGTATGTAGCAAACCTACTGGCTGATAAATTTAGCTCCATTTTCACCCTTCTTTTCCTCAACACCTCTCAAGAGATGTTCTTGATCATAATTCCCTTGGTTATCACTAGCAAGCAAATCTTCAAAGTGTGCTCCAAGACAAAAATACTGCATTTATGGGCCTTTTTAATATCCAGGGATGTCTCTCAAATAGTATCAAACATGACCTATCAAGGTCAACTGCTCAACCTTAGCCTCCTAAATGGCTTTATGCCTAACGAATGGAGGATTGCAACAGTTATCCCTCTGTACAAGGGCAGGCCCTCTACTGACCCAGGTAGCTGCAGACCCATACGTCTGACTAGTTTCATATGTAAAGCCTTGGAAAAATTATTCGGTTTATTATAAATAAAGGAATAGAAAACCTTCAGATGCTGGGCCCAACCCAGTTTGGTTTTGACAAAGGCAGATCATATCTACTCAACCTGGCAGACTGTACAAGGTCACCAAAGCTATGGACTTTGGCAAAATAATACAAACTGCCTACCTTCACGTGGCCAAAGCAATCAACACTATTCCCCATTTGGTCATTGTAGACAAACTCACGAAAATAGGACTAAGCCTCTTTTTCAAACATTGGATAGTCAACTGCCTCACAGATAGGGCACAGGAAGTCAGGATAGGGGCTTTACCTTCACAAAACGGTTAGTCACAAGCCTTCATGGCTCAGTGCTGGAGCTGCTTCTTTTTGGTAATTACTTTTTGGAAGTCAACACTAACATCAAAGGCCTCTGATTGACAAAGTTTGCAGTTCGGTGCACGTTTGGCTCAATCAAAGAATCCTCCAAGGACAACAATATCCTTCGAGAGGGCACATCACAAACTAATAAAAGGTGCCAGAGCTGTAGTTTGAAACTGAATGCCAAAAATATATAATAATATCCTTTGGAAAGACAGATACCCCTGGGAATTACCACATAGTCAATATTTCCCTAAAAACAGATCAGTGGTTTGAGACTTGGGAATATATGTGGACAGTGACTTGGCCTTTGACCATCATGTGTCGCCTATTGTAAGGAAATGATTCTGTACTGTGTAACTTATATGTGAAGGTATGACATCCAAGTCCAAACATGTCAGTGTCTCACTGTGCTCATCCCTCATTAGGCCAAACATTGAGTACAATGCTACCCTTGCCATGTACCTGACCAGGCAACTCCCTATTGAAATGTCAGCTATTGAAACACAGAGTGTCAACAAGACAAAAAAAAGACTAATAACACACGAGAAGAGAGAAAATCACTCTTCTTCTTTAAAGTTCTTTTTCCCCATTCTTATATATACCAATTTCAAAATCACCATACCTTCAAAAAAAGGAAATATTCTGAGTAATGGCATCTCAAACTTAGTATATCAATTCTTTCAGCCATTCAATCTCCATATTTCAACTGGCTATCTGACCAGGCACATGCAACAACTGGTACACCTCCCAGAGTTTCCTCACAAAAAGAACACAAGACACAAACTATGCAGACCACCTCATAGCTTTATTTTTATTCTCAGTCTCCCACAGACTGCTCTACATCATCATCATCATTAACCCCCTTTTTCACGTTTTCTACATGTGGTCAGGGTGTCATGTCAACTGCCGCCATCTCTCTCAATTCAGTGCCACTCCCCTGCCTTTTAAGACAGTCATGCATGGCTGTCAGAGGTCTTCTCTCACACAATCCATCCATCTGTTTGCTGAACATCATCTTTTCTTCCTGCCTTCTTCCCATCTGTCCCAAATCTCCTTCACCAGATTTTCTTCTGTTTTTCTGCACATGCGCCCCAGTAATCTTTTCTCTTTGACTTCCTCTGCAATTGGAGCTACTTTGGCTTCTGCTCTGTTGTCCTTACTTCTTCATCTGTCCTATAATGTGCATCCTACTAGCTGTCTCAGGCACTTCATCTTCATTATCTCTAGCTTCCTCAACTGCTCAGCCTTTACTGCCCAGGGTTCTGCACCATACAATAGTACTGGTTACATCACTGTTTTGTACAGCTATCTTTTCAGCATCTTTAGCATTCTTCTGTCATACACTGCCCCAACACCCTGTGCCAGTTGGCTGCAACCTCAATGATTCTAGCTTTGACCTCTTCATTCAGTCTTCCATTCTCCTTAACTATACCTCCTAGATACTTGAAGCTGTTAACCTGTTAAACTACCTTCCCTTCTATCTCAGTTCTGAGCGTCTTATGATTTCCCCCCATTTGATGGCATTAGAATTGTAGTTTTGCATTCCAGTACCCTATCAATTGCTGAATTTCTTGCTAAGAGTCTGCCAATAATGCCACAATGTCCTTCTATCCCCATGTTGCAGTATTCATAACATGAGGGAGATCCCCACCTAGCTGACCTAAATGTCTGGCCAGTATAACAAAGACTTAAGCTACTGCAAGGTACATGCAACGTTGCATATAGAACTGACAACATCGGCCATAAAAGTGATATCTGCATGTACTATCCTCAGAACCTCTCTGCCACCAGCCTGAACGACAGCATCCTCTGTCCATCTGATCACTGAAAGTTTTTTTCTACAATTCAGATAACTGCTCCCTGGAGGAAAACATTATTACGCTTTTGCTACTACATGCTTGTTAGAGGTTAGTGTCATCCAAGAAGGGCAAGTGCCACTGTGGAAGACAGACTCCACATAAAGACAATCACAACCAGTGTCTTTTTTGTCTGGAGTCCAGTCATGATTACAAGGCCTGTGGCATCTGTCAGGCATCCGGCCATAAAACACTCTGCAGTCGTCTGTCTGCCCTTAATATATATCTTGAAAACCAGAGACTAAAGCAGCGCTAGGTATGGAAGGTACTGCAGGTCCATCTGGTGAGCCCCCTTGAAGAAAACGGTAAGGCCTGAATCTTCGGCTGCACCTCTGATCCCTGACATCCCTCTTAAGGCCCATGAAGGCATGAAGATATGTACAGTGTTGGGTCCTTCTTCAGCAGGTACTGATCTAGAAGCTGCTAGGGAGGGTTTATTGAGCACGTCCACAGAGGTATCACAGACATCTGTTTCTGATGGCAAGGGGGAATCGCCACTCGCTCCTTTTAGTGTTCTTCATAGCACCTCTCCTCCCTGAGATTTGGCCAACGTCGGCTCTGGAGCCCAGGCCTACATTGACTCTTCCATCTTAGCTTAGGGTAGGTCTTCTTCTCAAGAGAAAACACAAACAAAGACATATGTCTCCTAGTCAGGACTTTCCCCAGACTGGGAAGTCTTTTCTCAAGTGATTTTTAATGACTTCCTGGCACTTACGGCTTCCACCTTGCAATCACCTACTCCAGCATCTTCTATTCCCACTCCTCCTTGAAGTGCATCTGCTAAACAAGAGGCCTCTGAAGAAAATCATTCATCTTCAGATGAATCCCTGGCTTACTCCACGCAGATAGACTCTCCTCTAGGATATGCCTCCCCTGAAGTGGATTCCAATAGCAGGGATTCTCCAGAAGAGGATATTACATTTGGAGAAACTATCTCCAGAATGAGGGAATTTTTCAACTGAGAAAGTTCACAGGTGTCAGAAGTAGAGAAGAGGTATTATGACCACTTACAAATAGATCCCCCTGCTCCTTCAGCTATTCCACCTGTTTTGCCAGCTTTTCAAGATGCCTTTCTTACAGCATCTAAAAATCCGGATTTCCCAACCTCCTGCTCCCAAAAGGCCAGACAGGTTCTATAAGGTTCCTGAGGACAGTAGTTACCTGTACAAATGTTGTCTTGCAGACTCAACTGTGATCGCACTGTCTGCTGATAAAACTACCAAATTACTGCCCTCCACCAACCTTCTTACCTCAGACAAGGACAGTAAAATGATGGAGAGAATTAGAAAGAAGGTCTTCACCTCTTCCACACTGGCTTTTAGGACCATTAATTATGAGACACACATGTCTCAGTATGCACTGGCCCTACTTTCACAGGCCTCCAAATTGCTGACAGATCTCCAGACTCTGCAGGTGAATCCCAGCTTTCTTCCCTCTTGGGAGTGTCATCCAAGGTTACCAGGCATTCCATAAAATGAAGCTGTGATGCAGCTGAGATGCCTGCAGGATCAGCAGCATCTGGTTCTGCCCTCAGGAGATATTCCTGGCTGAGACTGCAGCCTTTGCCTCAGGATTTCAAGGCAAAATGTATGGCTGCACCTCTGGACAATACCACCCTATTTGGTTCTAATGCTGCAGCCCTGTTCAATTCCTGCAAGAGAAAGGAAAAGAACTTCAGGAGCTTAAACATCTTTTTGTCTCTCCCATTCCTAAATTCCATAGGAACTACCCTGCCAGACCTAATTATGTAAGGAAGAAGACCCATGCTCCTTTCCAACAACACAAGAAGGGTACACACAGGCAGATACCTCCTAGATCTCAGCCATCCTCTGCTCAAAAGGCCCCCTTTCCAGACAAGCCAGGTAGTGTGTGACTGCATAGCCACCTTCTCAGAAATCCCTCTTTCCTAGCACCTTTCTCGTTTCCTTGCAAAATGGGCAAGCCTTAGCACAGACAAATGTGTCCTGTCTATTTTACAAGGAGGTTACTACATGACTTGGAAAACCACTTCTCCCTTTATGGGGATTCTACAACCCCCAAAGGACCAGATCCACCTTTTCTTTCAAGTCATTCAAGACTTGCAAGCACAAGGAATTATACATTAGGCTCCCTCTTTGGAAAGATTTGTCACCTCAGCCCTGTGTGCTGATGATCATCAATGTGAACAGCAGTTGACTCTAAACTCTTATGCACACCCAGTCTCACTGGAAACCCCTCTGTGAGCCAGATCACTGTTCATACTTGAGACTTCAAATCACTGTAGGATTTCCCAAATCATCTTTTTTAGGACCATTTCATATGCTTTCTCTAGGTCTAGGAATGTCAAGTTGGACTCTTTCCTCATTTCTTGTGTCTTATCAACTATCTGTCTGACTCCAAACATTCAGTCAGTTGTGCTACATCTTGATCTGAATCCAAATTACTCATTTCCCATCTTACTTTCTACTACCCTGTGTATCCATTTATAAATCAACATCTCCAGAACTTCCATGCAGTGTTTCAGGAGTTTGATACTCCTGAAATAGCCACAGTCATGGATGTCTCAATTGTTTTTGTACATTGGTACTAGTGCGCCTATTCTCCAGTCATCTTGGATACATCATTCTATCCATACTGCTGTAAGTACTCTCAGGAGCCATTTTTTCCCCAATCTCACCCAAACTCCTGATAATATCCACTCTGACCTCATCTGAGCCTGCTGCTTTCCCTGAATTCATTTTCCTTAATGCTGTTCTCACTTCTTCAATTGTGGGCTCATCATTGTCTTTCATTGTAGGCTGTGTCTGAGACAGTACAGCTTCTGTAGGATTTTCTTAATTCATAAGCTGCTAGAAGTATTCCTTTCATCTGCCTTTTACTTCCTAGACTAGTGAACATGTTGTTGCTGGTATCCCTTATGAAGGGTGTCTGCGTATCTCCTTTGTCTTTCTTTCTTTGCCTTGCAACCTGATAGTGTTTCATTGTGCCATCTACCAAGTCACTTTCCAGAAGCTGGTGGAGTGCCTCTGATGCCTTGTTCTTTGCTATTGTAACTCTTCTCTTGCCCTCTTTGTTAACCAACCAGTATTCCTTCCTACCCTGATCTGTCTTTTCTGTCTTCCACTTTTTCCTACATTATTTCTTTCTTTTGATGACTTCCTGGACTTTAGTATTCCACCACCAACTTTCCTTATGTACCTTGCTTCATATCTGGCTCAGCCACCTATGTACTGTCCTTCTACATGCTGTTTTGAGGTGCTGCCATTCTTCTTCATCTACACCAATTTCGTCCTCTTCCTGAAGTGCTAGAGCTCTAAGTAATTCCTTCATCTCTTGTGGTTTCTCTTCTATCAATTTCCAGGTATTCGGCCTGGTCTTTGTTGATCTTAGAGCCTTCTCTGATCACTGTTGGCAGCTGACTATGGCAACCAGTAGTTTATGCTGTGGGCCAACTGTTTCACTGGGGATGATTTTTCAATCACTTATTCTACCACAATGCCCTTTCCTTACTTGGAGGAATTATGCCTGAGCTGCATGTTGACCACTCTTAAATCTGATCTTGTGAATATCTCTCTTGCTGAACCATTTGTTGCTCACCATCAAGCCATTTGCCAGACAGAAATCAGGAGTGGCTTTGTCTTTTTTATTCCTGTTGCCCCACCCCTGTGGACCCAGACAGTCCTCATATTCTATTCCATCTGTCCCAATATGTGCATTCAGGTCACCCATTAACAATATCAGTTCATGTTTTCCTTTATTTAGTAAGTCCTGTGACTGCTGTCTGAATGCACTCTTTTTTCCACTTTCACAACCCTGCTGTGGGGTAAAGGCTGATATTGTGAATAGTGCCATATCCATACACTGGAGTCTGATTGACATTAATCTGTCATTAATTTGGATGACATCCTTTACTGACTTCTGAAACCTCTTCATCACCACAATTCCCACACCATTTCTAGTCTGGATCCCAAGCAAATTAACTTTACTGCATTGCTTGCCCTTCCATCTTGTCTGCTTGATACAGAGGATGTCCAGCCTTCTTCTTACCATCATGTCATGAACTTCCAAGCTGCTTTCTGTCAGTGAATCTGCCCTGAGTGTCACAATTTTAGTTCATGTTTGGCAGGTTGATTAGTTTTACATCCAGCTTTCACTCAACAGTGCAATCCCAGGTAACCCAAGCTGGATAATTGGACACCAGACACAGTTGCTGGGATACATGGTGAGAACATCAGCTCATAGAGGCACATATACCCAACCACCATTACTGTGGGTCCCTGATGTAGGTCAGAGAAGGCAGAGTTGTCAACCCACTTATCAATGGCAAATGCCCATATCCATTTTGTCAATATTAGTTGCATGATCAAACCACAACAGAATACTGAAAGGTAATTTATTCCCGGGTTGCAACACATCATCCGATCCGGTGCTGATGGACCTGATGGACATCCACAAGTCTAACCGCATTAGAAATACCTGGTTGAAGGACCTAAACCTCATTTGCAACATAAACAGAACATGTTGGAAGGAAAAGCATGGATCTCAAAGACAATCCGACTCTCGAACAGGCTTCCTATCCATGTGAAGCAGAGTTTGCCTCTGACCCTATTTAAATGCAACCTGGACTAGTGCATAGGGAATTAGAAATTTCCCCCTGGACTGGTCCTTATTGTACAGAGGCAGTTTGCAAATACTTACTACCTAAGCCTAACTGTATGCCTCTGGGTAATTTATCTTGTCATTTGCATAAGGGAAAACATGGCTAGCCTTAAAAAGACCTCCTTGGTCTGTTAGCCTAGTAATGGCCTATGACCCTATGAACTACCATTATGCAGCTCTTTACTGCCTTTACTGAAAAGATGTAAATAGCTGCTATCTTTCATTGGAAATCTTCACATTTCACAGAATGCATGACAGTGAGGATGAATGTAATATTTTTTTTTAAATTGTAAGGTGGTCATTTTGAATTGTGATAATTCTGTAACATTCCGCGAGCTTGTCCTGCAGGTTGTTGTTCATACAGTCTTTGCTTAAGATTTAAGATATCACATATGTATATATCTGTACTGTTGCACTCTGTTTTACTCACAACTGATGTAAATACTACTACTTGTAACATGTCTGTTGTTAATTACTTATATACATTGTATCGTATCATACCACTGTATGAGCCCGGAATGTGACTGAAAAGAGTCAGCAGACCACTTCAGCAACCCAGCCAGCATTTTAGGTTTTTTTTTTTGTTTTGATTTTTTAATATAAGTACTAATCTTACACTGCTGCAGACTGTTTTACCTACCAATGCATGTTAGTATGTTAGTCAACCAACTATTAATTTAAATGTTTTAGTTTGCTTTTTAAATCTCTAAGATTTATGCTACTGTAGTGGTTTTCTCCTGGGCATCCCCTGAAAATGGACATTTCACTCTTCACTCAGTCGGACTTTCCCAGTAACAAGTCAATAAATAAATAAATAAATAAATAAATAGTAATACATAAACAATATTGTTCCGAAGATGACTCACTGCCTAACATAGACCAACACAGGACAAAACTAATCTTTTTCACTACTGCAAGCACCTTATAAACTAATTTTCCTAGTGGTGCACATATCTTAAAAGCAAATGATGCCACCTACCCCAGCAGTATCACTACAGGTATTTGTGAAAAATAACATGTGAGATGTGTGTAGATGGCAACCAAGAGTATGTTCACTAAAACACTACATTTAATCATTTTGGGGAACAGCATTGCTTAAAGTCACTTTCTGCAAACATCTGCATTCATTCTTGAATAAACTCCACTATAATCTGGTTAGTTTTGCCATGCAAGTTTTTTCAGATACATGTGCCTATCCTATTAAATAAGGCCTCTGAAATAGAGGGTCCTGAGGTGTAAGGACTAAAGATAAATGAGTGATCACCATGGCCAGATAACAGAGAATACTAAAAGTGTTAACAAGGATGGACTGCATGCCTTGGGAAATATACAGTTTGTATTTGTAAATGCTTACTCAGACTGACATTAATGAAGGGAATGAACCTTTTTGTAATATAAGTGTTTATCTGTGTTGGTCTAACAAGCAGCCAAATGCAGACCTGAATTTTGTGTTCATGGGTATCACTAGTGGGTATCCTAAAAGGAACAGAGATGTGAATAATTCCTAATGAATGGCATGAAATGTCAAATTAGAAAACATTTCACTTCTGTTCTATACCTTGGACCTTCTACTATCTGAAATAATCACACTTAGTAGACCAAGGGTTTGTCACTCCGACTGTTTTAAAAATGTCACCTTACAGACAAGTTACACCAATGTAGAACAGTGTAGTATAGATCAAAGGATGAGTCATTCCCCTTGCAAATGTATGTTCAGTCCATAAATCTATAGTATACACAAAAGGCATATATCCAACTGCTCTCTCTTTTATGATGATCATTGCTCTTAGCCGATGTATGATTTTCTGTGACAATGCTTTTCACTTGTTGGCCTTCCGCTCATAGCTGCACACTGCTAAAGTATCATATTTAAGTTGTATGATGCATTAAATATTGAAATCATGACTTGGAATATGGTCCTTCTTTGCAAGCACAATGAGCACTTGCTATTAGAATTTGCTTCCTAGAATAGTAATCACGGTTTAAACAATCTAGACAAAGGGGGTGAGCACTATTGCATTACACAGTAATTCAAGGGGCTTATTTGGCTAGGTTCTTAATGGTCGCAGTGACTGCTTGTCTAGTATCAGCCCATAATAATGTGACATTGCAACCAATGAAACTAATTGTACATATTATCACTAAAATAACAGTCATACAATTCATGCATCTGTATGTAGCATATAGTTATGTTATGTATTTAAATCAAGAATTATATATTAACATTATTGTTTGTGGTGCATGCAATTTTATACCAGTCCCTTGTTAACTAATAGGCCACAATAGGGTTAAAAATATATGTATATGCATATGTATACAGATGTATATATGTATATATATATATATATATATATATATATATATATATATATATATATATATATATATATATATATATATTTATACACACATATATATGCACACACACACACACACACACACACACACACACACATATATGCATATAAATGTATATGCATTTATATTATATACATGCACAAATACATAGATGCATATACATACACACATATATATATATATATTTATATATATATATACACACACACACACACACACACACACACACACACACACACGTATGTATACATTTGTGTGTATATGTATGCGTTTTATATATGTTCACTATTTCATGGTAGCCAAAGTACATGTTAATGTTACATAGTCACATGCTTATAAACTGAGACAAAGATATAAAAGTGAAGAGAAAAATTATGCAGATCAGGGTAACATGCAATGAATTACACTTAACAGAATTAATCTGTGTATGCAAATAAGCTTTTTAAAGATTCGTTCTTTACTAATGTGAGAAGAAATAATTGTGTAATAACTATTAAAATTATGGCTAATTAGACTCTCAGGTCTTCATTTGCAGCATGAAGTGAAGAATATGTATATGCAGTGGCATATCAAATTAATTGTAAACAAACATGCTTTTATTAAACTCTTAAACTTGTTTTATCTTTTTCTATTTTTTTTTTTTTTTTTTTTAGAAACAGAATAGTGTCAAACAGAAATACTGTAACCCTTTGGTGAAACTTCTCTATCTCCCTACCCTCTTAGCTAGTTTAAATGCATACCAATAAAACATTTAATTGTGTCATTTAAGATCCTGGTTATCTTCTAGAACTAGACACAAATAAGCACAGGAGCAAACCAAGGCTAATAAAAACAACCCACTTATGCAAAATGACACCGTCCAATTCATGAAATCCACAGGAACAGTAGTTGTTAAAAATCCAAATAAATTTATTAAAATACAGAACTGGTAAGCACTTTCACCCAACAGGGCTTCTTCAGACCAAAAACATCTCTACTTGTGAAGCACATATATAAATATACCTATTAATTAATCAATTGACTAAAATTATGACATCACATCCTACATTCTAAAAACTCTATGCAATATATAATAGGAAGTACATATATTTGTTAAAATACATTTCAAGCATCAAATACATAATAGATGGTGTCAGAGTATAAAAACTTTATATAAAAATATTTTATATAAAAAATATATCATGCAAAACTTTCAGTGTTTAAACTTTCAATTTCCTATTTTTTAACACAGGTCTTAAAGGTACCTTGTCATTCAGGCCAGTTTTTTTTTATCTGCTCTGAGCATGATAATCCAGTTCAACTCATATCTTTCAGTATAGTTCTTAATGTCTCCCCCCTGTGTACTGAGTGTGTTCGCTTGCATGACCAAAAACCTAAAGCTATGTTGTTCATTGGTTTCCAGTACATGTTTCGACAGGGCATTAGCACTGGATTTAATATGAATGTGGTACATATGTTCTCTCACCCTGTCTCTTAACCTCCTATTCATCTTGCCAACATAAAATGCAGAAAATGATGTACAATTAGCCAAATAGACAACATGCTCAGTTAAACAATCAGCCTTAACCTGGAACTCAAAACATTGCTTAGTAATCGGGTGTGTGAAAGTGGCACTACTATCCATGTACACACAGAAATTGCATCTATTACATGGTGAGGTACAACACTGTGATAATTCATTCGATACATTAGCTAAGTCCCTTGGGTAACACAATAGTCTTTGTAAATTCATTCTATTCCTGTAAATAAACCGTGGTTGGTCTCCTACAATGTCCCTGATGTTGGGATCTATTGTAAGGACTCCCCAATTATTAGAAAAAATATATCTAATATTGTTTATGTCCTGTGTATAAAACAAGGATACCTTTACATCTGTTTTCCATGAAAGCTCACTTTCAGAGACACTGGTGCCCATACAATCAACCATCCCTCTGTCAGGAAAATACGGGCAGGCACTACCTCCCCTCATAAGGTTCACTCCTTCAAAGCCCTCCATTACTTCATCTAACTTATAAGATCTAGCTATCGACCTATCTTTCAGGTTCAACAACTCACCCTAAAACCCTTCATTGGTGTTGTTAAGTCATGAAGCTCTCATAGCTCATCCTCTAATAGCATTTTTGAACACATACCTGGGATGCATACTCTCCGTATGCAAGAGGGTGTTCTTATGACATGATTTTCTAAAAACTCCAGTATTCAACATCCCATTTTCCAACTTCTCTATATATACATCCAAATAAGCAATCCATGAGTCTGACTACTCCATAGTAAATTTCAGATAATGTGTGAGTGCATTAATTTCACCAAGAACATTTTTTATTTGGTTATCATCACCCCTCCACAATAAAAACAGGTCATCTATAAAATGTGTATAAAATATCACATGGCTCTGAAAACTAGGCAAAGGGAATAACTTTTCTTTTTCCCAATCAGCTATTACCAAGTTGGCGTAGCTATTGGCACACGAGGTGCCCATAGCCACACCATCTTTCTGGATGTAGATCTTATCATCAAACAAGAAAACATTATTCTTTAAAACTACTTCTAATAGAGAGCAGGGCAAATCAATAAAAGGGGGGCATAACCAGTGTTGCCCCTCAAACATCTTTGTATGCTCTCAAGACCTTCAGTGTTAGGAATAACTGTGAACAGTGATTGGACATCTAATATCACTAGTATATACTGAAGGTCATTAGGCAACAATGTCATTTTAGCATACAGATTCAGCAAAAACTGTTTAGTGTCCTTCAATATATGTGAATATTTTTCCACTACTGGTCTTAAATACTTCGAGGTACAATGACATCGGTTCAGTCATCCAACCCCTGCCTGCCACAATAGGTCTCATGGGGGGGTGGATAGGATCCGTGTGGACTGCTGATTGTTTAACCGAACATGTTGTCTATCTGGCTAGTTGTACATCATGTTCTGCATTTTATGTTGGTAAGATGAATAGGAGGTTAAGAGACAGGGTGAGAGAGCATATGTACCACATTCGTATTAAATCCAGTGTTAATACCTTGTTGAAACATGTAATGGAAACCAATGAACAAAATAGCTTTAGGATTTTGGTCATGCAAGCTAACACACTCAGTACATAGGGGGGGGGGTTACGAACTATACTGAAAGGTATTAGTTGAAGTGGATTATCAGGCGCAGAGCAGATAAAAAACCTGGCCTGAATGACAAGGTACCTTTAAGACCTGTGTTAAAAAATAGAAAATTGAAAGTTAAACATTGAAAGTTTTGCATGATATATATTTTATATAAAATATTTTTTATATAAAGTTTTTATATTCTGACACCATCTATTATATATTTGATGCTTGAAATGAATTTTAACAAATATATGTACTTCCTAATATACATTATATAGAGATTTTAGAATGTAGGATGTGATGTCATAATTTTAGTTAATTGATTAATTAGTAGGTGTATTTATATATGTGCTTCACAAGTAGAGATGTTTTTGGTCTGAAGAAGCCCTGTTGGGTGAAAGCACTTACCAGTTCTGTATTTTAATAAATAGATTTGGATTTTTAACAACTACTGTTCCTATGGATTTCGTGAATTGGACTGTGTCATTTTGCATATGTGGATTTTTTTTATTAGCTTTGGTTTGCTCCTGTGCTTATTTGTGTCTGTTTTACTTGCTGGTCTTGGTGGAGGAGCATTTATTCCCTGGCAGTTGTTGTTTTACCTTTTTTATATCTCTTCTAGAACAGTTGAAGATGACCATTGCCACTGTAGCCCTGCAGCAGTCCCAACTGATTCGCAGTCTCCATCAAAGCCAATGCCCTGAGTTCTGCATCAGCTGCTCAGTTGCTGATTGAACCTTGTGGTAATGCAAAGCACCCTGTCTCACACATTCTATGGACCAGCTTTACCTCTACGTTCTCTAAGTAGATCCTCAGACAGCTCCTGCTGTACTGTTAGGTGCCTTCAACAGTGAAGTCAGTTGTTTGAGCATGAGCAATACCATAATGCAACTATTCTTGTAGGTCTTAACTATTGTTTGCCTGCCACAGCATCACCTATGACCCTTAAATTCTTATTCTCTTGCACCCCTGCTCTGTACTTATAATAACTGAATCTCTTAACAGAACATGCCTGTGCCTCTTTCTCCTCCTAGAACTGTTGTAGCCATTACAATTGCCATGTGAAATGGTTGCCAGTAATGTTTTTCTAAGACAGTACAAGTATCGCAGCTACATCTAGAAGGTTATTCTCCTCCAGTGTTCGCACCTTCCCAAGGAATAATATTTTTTATAAGTTCTTGTCCTTCTTAGCATCCTTAGCCATAGTAATGGTTTCCTTACAGGTCACTGGATAGAAGAGTCATTTATTGTATCATCTGCAGCTCTGCCATGAGACGAGACACTTCCTCCTTTAGTTCAGACAGGTGTCACAGGTTAACGATGTATTCTTTGGAATCTCATTGTTCTCTAATACTTCACAACCACTGCGCTCTTAACATTCCAGTTGTCTGTTAAATTATCTCAGTTTCAGCCTACTTTACAACAATCTTGTTTATCATCTGAAATCTTTATTTCTATCAGTCATTCTCTACTTTTATTTGATGAGAGTGAAGAGATATGTGGCTACAGAAAACTTGCCCTAAGTGGTGTGGCCCATCTGAGCAGGGACTCATTAAAGGCATATACAAATCTGCATGATCCTGGTCCACACATCTACCAGAAACCAATGAGGTAAGACATTCTGGCTAGGGATGAACCTTCACCCAAGTCTCAGTCACTGAAGTTTCACCAGTGGACATTCAGTATGGACTAATGGTTAAGGTCACAAATGGCTTCCTTAATGCATACCTTGGCATTTTGTCTAGAACCAAATATAAACATCTTAAGCAAATTTCCAGAAATTCTGGCTGTAGATACGTTTAAACGGGCACTCCCTTAAATTTAAGAAAATGAGTGTTTCAGAATGACCATAAGCCTTCTGCACAGCTAGTTGTTTTAGAAGATGTTTTGTTGTTAGTGAAACTACAAGCATTAAGTCAGGTTTAGATGCACCAAGGGATAATAAACCTTCACCTAAATATATTTTTCTGCTTAGAAACAAGAAAAATGTTACCATGTGAGTACGTTTGTTTTAATGATCTAGAAAAGAGTGCATAACAAAACACTATACAGTTACATAGAACAGTACTACACTTGAAAAAACTGTTAATGCTAGCCAAGAAGCTGCACATGAAAGCATGCCTATGGAATGTGATAATGCTGAACCTTCAACTGCTAGAAGTAGAGAACAAATTGTATAAATAAATGTAAGTCATGTGCCCAATGTAAGTGTTGATACCAATAGCTATTATAAACATACATAATAAAACATTATGGCAGTGCAATAAACTTTCACCCGACAAAATGAAAGTGTAAAAGTAAACCAAAGATGCTAAGCTTTTATCAGACAAACCTGAAAATGTATAACTTAAGTAAATAAAGATGCTTCCCTACTCTTTACTCACTTCAGTGACTAGCCTGCTCCTCTAATTAAGACCACTGGTTGGGCACACCTGCAATAACAATTAGAAGGGATATTGCTTACATGAGTAGGGTTCTCCTGTTCGATTCTCAGCTGGAGTGCCTTCTGTGTGGAGTCTGCATGTCCTACCCGTGGTCAAGTGGCCTCCGAAAGACATGCGTGAATGGGTGTGCCTTTTCTGAAGGTTGGGCATCAGGCTGGCAACTCGGCACCATAAAAATCTACTGCCAATCATTAGCGGAACGGAGATCCGCTGTGGTGACCCCTAACCGGGAAAAGCCGAAAAGACAAACAAACAACATTGCTCACATGAGTAATGTGATAAGGACAGAGCAGAGAAGACATCCATTCCACCATAATATTGCATTAACATGTTTAGTAACAGAACAGAGATAACAGGCAAGTTAAATTCTTATGACTGTAATGAGTCAAAGTTTTTTTTTTTTTTTTAGTGCATCAGTTTACTTTTTAGTGCTTTGTGTCTGATATATTTTCTGATTCCTTTCCATTATTGTTGTTTTCACCTAATTCTACTTATTTCCCTATTACACCCTCAAGAATGGCACCGCTGTCTGATGATTTGTCGCCAGATGGTTTCCCCAGTACAATGTCCTTGCAACATTGAAAGTAGACAGTGTAGTAACTAACAGCTGCTCCATCAGTTTAGACCACTACAATACATGGAGTCTGTATTGCCTAACTGAGTTAATGTACTGTTCTCACCATTGTAATAATATTATATTTTATAAATGCAGACAAGTCCTCCCAATTTTTTCCCTGTATTACTGTTTGTACATTTCTCTGAGTGAGAATGGCTTGTTTAATGTAGTCTTCTGCAGTGCCTTAGCCCTCCTCCGGTTTAACAGTATCATCCTATTAAACCTCTCTAGCTCCTTCATTCACTTATTTGGATGATAGATGTCATTCCTGCCCTTTGAATTGTTTTTTGTGGTTTAATTTCCAGTCTCTGCATTTTCTGCATACACTATACTGCATACACTCTCTTGCTATCAGATATTCTACCTGCATTGCAGTTTCTGTGGACACCACCCAACCACATACCTGGACACTACCCACCCGCATACCTGGACACTACCCATCTACATACCTGGATGCTACCCACCCACATACCTGGACAATACCCACCCGCATACCTGGACACTACCCACCTACATATCTGGATGCTACCCACCCACATACCTGGACACTACCCACTCGCATACCTGAATACTACCCACCCACATTCCTGCACCCACTCATCTCAATCAGTACTCGTTTTGTGTACTTGTCTGATGTCATAACTGACTGCATAACTTACTGTAGATGTTTGTTCATGTTGTTTTTTTTATTACTTTATAGTTCTTTTCCTGATAGGTGGTTACCTTACTCAGTCAGTTGTGTCTGTAGGCTGCTGCGGCAGTACACATGTTCACACTGACTGACTGCCACACTTGCAATGTCTGTCTTGTTTCACTCCCTTTGCACACCCAGTTCTCCTGTCAACCCCTACATCCTTGCTTTTATAACATTACTTCTTTGACACTTATGATCCACCCACCTCTTCTGCCATAATGCAAAATACTACATATCAACTCCAACAACTACTGTCTTCTTTAGCAAAATGGATGCAAAGCACAGAATGACCTTCTACCCCTTCTCTTCTTACACCTTATTTCACAAAAACACAGCTTTAGCATCAAGTCCTTTATTATATCCCATCCAGAATGTATATTACCTTTGGCACCAACTTTTACATCTGCAATAAAGGAATGGTGCTTCAGTTATAAACATTTTGCCATTCCTCTAGCCAAAAATAATTTTCCTGTATCATTACTTTGATCCACAAGCACATTCCACTTAAAACAATATAACAATCTCAAAAGCGCACTATATTCATAAGTTTCATCTCAGATCTTTCAGAGATTATCCACTCCAATCATGAACCCAGTAGTTACCCATCTAACTATATCTCTTTAACATTACTCAGTTTATGTGGTTTAAATAATATACAAATTCAGTTTGAAACATAGGTTGCCAATTTCAACACTAAAATATTTGTACATACAAGATGATTGCTTCAGAACACCTCACGGATAGCTACTTATTTTTAATCAGCCTTCACTTTTTTACTAACAGCCACCCAGGTCAAGACTAGATGATGATACCATAACTATGGTGAGAAAACATTCAAATGTTGCTCCCAACCTTTTTTTTGTTTTTTTGCAAAAAGTAACAGCACTACTGTGCTTCAATACAACTGGATACTAAGACAGCTGTTACTTGTGCATGCATGTAAAACTTTATATTACCACTATTTACATACCTCTTGCTGCTACGCTATCTTATAGGTTCATAGGTTCTGCCCAAAGGCATATATTAGCCCAGCCATGTTGTGCAGTATTCACCACCCCTTTAGTAGTTCCCTAGACCCTTGCACAAGCAGCTAGTATGCTTGGCCCCTATCTAGTAGTGCTGTTGGTGTGATCCCCGGTGTGAACTTTCTGTTACCCATCCACTCATCAAGGTTCCTCTTGAAGAGTGATAGTGAGGGGCTCTGTCTTATGTAGATCGGGACCCTGTTCCATAGTAAGGGAAGTCTCTGCGAAGGGAATCTATCCCTCCAGCATGTTCTATTCATTGTTGTGTTGAGGTTTATATCCCTAGAGTGTGTAGCTCGAGTAGATTTGGTTTTGCTAAGATGGAGCATGTTCAACAATTCTGGGTTGGACATGGCTCTGTACGTTAGACAGAGATCGCCTCTGAGAAAGCGGTATGCAACAGAGAACAGTCTTAGCTTTTCAATCGTGCTGCATAGGGCAACTGTTTGAGGCCAGTAATCCTCTTGGTTAGGTACCTTTGTGGTCTCTCCAGCTGCTGGAGATGTCTAGCCAGGTACATTCCAATTGGTGCATTGTACTCAATAATGGGTCTGATGAGGGAAGAGTAGAGGGGCACCATTACATCCTTAGATCTTGATGCGAACCCTTTCGTGATCAGATGGGTCACATAGAAGGATTTTCTAACCACTTTGGCAACATGGTTATCAAAGGAAAGATGACTATCTACTTGGGTCCCTAGATCCCTTATTTCTTCTTCAGATTTCAGGGGATTACCTCCTATGTTGTAGTTTGTAGGTACTCTGTTTTTTCCAAAGGGGATTACTACGCATTTTTTTGCATTTAGCTTGAGACCATGGCTTTGACACCATGCATCAGTCTCATTTAGGCCCTTCTGGAGGATCTCCATGTTGGCCGGAGACTCTATTATAGCACCCAGTTTGCAGTCATCCGCAAACTTAGTCAGGCACAGCCCTTCCGTGCTTGCCTGTACTTCTGAGAAGTATATGCCAAACAGGACGGGCCCTAGGACAGTGCCATGAGGCACACCACTCGTTACTGGCCTGGATTCGGACATAGATCCCGCTACTCTTACTTCATGGGATCTGTCTGAGAGCCAGTTTGCGATCCATCTTGTGACATATGGGTTTATGCCCAGGCTGGTGAGCTTATCAATAATACCTGAATGGGGAATGGTGTCAAATGCTTTAGCAAGGACAAGGTAAGCCATGTGTACCTCCTTTCCCTTATCTATAGCCTGAGTAACTGTCTCAAAGAAATCCACCAGGTTCAGGAGGCATGATCTGCCCTTGACGAAGCCAAACTGTGTGGGGTCCAATGACTGGAGGTTCCCAATCTCTCCATTTATGAGTTCCATAATGATTCGCTCCATAGCCTTACAGATCAAACTGGTCAGGCTTATTGGTCGGTAGTTCCCAGGGTCAGTTGTGGCCCCACCCTTGTGTAGCGGGACCACCATTGCCATGCGCCATTCTATGGGCACATATCCTGTGGAGAGGCTGAGACTGAACAGGGTATTAAGATGCGGGGTTAATTCCTTTTGGAGCTCACGTATGACACAGCCTGGGACACCATCTGGTCCCATGGAGGCAGTGTTTTTAGCTTTAGATAGAGCCTTGTTAACCAACGTATCAGTAATAATTGGACTTACACAATCCCCTAGAATGGTAATTGGCCCTGTAGGTGGTGAGGGGGGGGGTAATTTGCACTGAACCTGTCAGCCAAGATGTTGGCAATGTCAGAAGGGTCAGTGTATTTTGTCCCATATTGTACTAGCTCAGAACAGACCTGAGCGTTGCCATTTAGGTTTTTGACATAGCCATAGAAGGCCTTATGGTTATCCTTGGCATCCTTGGCAATTTTCTTTTCAAAATTAGCTTTAGTTGATTTGATGAGGACCCTCAATTTCTTACTAATGCTGATCAGGGATGATTTTTCTACTTACGATTTGGCCTTTTTTTGTATAAGTCTCCTCCTTTTATTGTAAAGTTTGCTTTGGCTGGGGTCCACCAGACTGGTTTCATCTTGCTTGAGGAAGGAGTCTTGATTTTATTTGGGATAGCATGGTCCATGCAATCCTGAAGATGCAAATAGAGTGCCTTGGTGTAGGATTCCACATCCTGGATATTATCCTTCTGCAAGGGAATAGTGAAGCTTTCCACTTCAGATGCAAGTAGTTTGAAGTTTGTTTTGGAAAGGTTTTTGAGTATGGTTTCTTTGATTGGGGGAGGTGGAGGAGTGAGGATGTCCAGGGTTATCAGTTTGTGGTCGGATCTGACCAAGGAGGGGGTGATAACGGGTGTGGTACAATGGGTGCCCATATTTGTGATGATTAAATCTAATATGTTGTCCCCTCTAGTGGGGGAACATACTAGTTGTTCAAGGGCATTTGAATTTATAAATTCTATGAATCGCTAAGCATAGGAGTTGGAACATTGGTAGTTCGCCCAGTCTATACCAGGGTAGTTGAAATCACCCAAGATTATGGTGTTGGGTAGGACCTTTATATTTTCTAATGTCTCAAGGAATGCAGAGTGAGCATCTTGGGACATGGTGGGCAATCTATAACCGGCTACGACTTGAAATGTGGTTTTGCCTGCTGATAGTTGTGCATGGATGATCTCTGGGGCATCATGCCGCTCTACTAACCTGGAGATATGGGTATCCTTGATGAATATGGATACACCTCCACCCTTTGTACTGCGATCCGGTAACTGAGGCCGGAAGGTATGATATGAATTGTAACCTGGCAGTCCTGGGGTGCTCTCTTGAGCCTTGAGCCAGGTTTCCGTCACTGCACAAACATCGATTTTCTCCATGCTGAGGAGAGCCTTGAGTGTGTGCATTTTGAGGTTGAGACTTCTGGCGTTGAGTAGCATTACCCTTAGTTTTTGCTTACCTGTGCTGGTTACGGTGGTTGGTTTGTCCATTGAGCCTTGCCTAAAAAAGGCACTATGGGGACGGCAAGAGCCTTGGCCAGTATTCAAAAACCTAGGGGTGACAGGTGCAACCCATCTCTAGCAAAACAGCGAGGCTTGTCTATCATGTCATCCCAGGCAGACAGACACTGGATCCCCTTAGAATGACACCAGAAGCTTAGCCAATTCTTGAAATTGATAATTTTGTCTTTGTATTGTGGTATCATTCTAGGTGAAGGTAGTATGCTACTCAAGGTCAGGGTCATACCAGCTTGGGCTAGATGATCAGAGAGCTCCTCAATGTCACTTTTCATATAGTCCAGGGAGGTACATCTTAGATCATTCACACCAACATGTACAATGACAGCGTCATACTTGTACTTCTTCTGGAGTGACCCAAGTGCCTGTGTTATGTGGCAGATCCGAGCACCCGACAGGCAGCTGACAGTAACCTTCTCCTTGTTCAGCCTGGTGAGTGGAACATCCGTGTGCCTTACTATAGAGTCTCCTATTACTAGCGTGTTAGGTATGTGTTTTGCCTTAAGGGCTGTTGTGAGGCACACTGCTGAGGTGAATTATGTGTTTTCTGGCTTGTGTTTGGAGGTGCAGGTTGCTTGCTTGTCTGCTTTGGAGGGCACTTTTTCTTTTTCAGATTGGTACCTAGTGCCTCCAAATATATTTTTGTGTATTTATGCGTATGTTTTGCTTGTTTTGTAGATTCATGTGTGACAGGTGGTGTGTCCCTTATCCTCTTGACTGTCTGTTACAGTCATGGGTTGAGAGCGCTTAGCCTCCAGTCTGACTGTGTATTTGCATCTTTCACAAGTGTTTGTGTCTAGAGGTAAGAGGAGAGGGTTGTCTGTATACATAAGGCAGTTGTGACACTGCCTCAGGATGCCCAATTCCACCAGATGAACTGGAGAGTACACCTGAAGCTGACCTCTGGACATGCTTTGAAGAGTAAATTGAACTTAAGTCCTGCGGACGATCGAGGGTCTTATGCTATATTATAATAGTGCTGTCTAGGAAATTTGGATAATAATAGTGCTGTCTAGGAGATTAGGACAAGTGCTGATTTCTGTTTTGCAAGTGCTGCAATAAGAGCAGCTGATCTGAAGCACTTGCCTAGTTCTAAGGGAAAATTTACAGTGCAGACTTTGTGGGGCCGGGAATAGTATACTCCAGCTAACCGGCGCTGCCCGACACTGCTCTGTGCGCAAGACCACGCAAAAAGAGAGTTGCAGGGTTTTTCCTCTAGATAAATGAGGAAAATATTCTACAATAGATTGTATCAATAACATAAAAGAATTAAAAAAAACAATAATCTGCAGTGATCTTAACCTTACTTAGAATTCTTGTCTCATGTTCCCCTTAATTATACTGTTTAAGCCTGTTAACCTATCCCAGCTAGTGTACAGTTGTACAAGACCAAACTCTACCACCAAAGTTACATTTATCATTGATGTGCTAATATTTAACTTTCCCAACAGGTTGTTAAAGGATCTCAGTGGCCAATATTATATTCTGTCATTGTGGTCCTTCTAAAGCCCTAAAAGCCTTCCTTTGTATAAGCTTTTGTATTGACTGCCAAATTATTTTGACATCCTGTCACAAGCAGAATTACTCCAGGTTCACATCTGAAGTATTTCTTTCTACCAACTCTACCTCTGTCTTATCCATGTTCTATAACATACTGCCTGTTATCCAAGATAAATTACTATTTACAACTAAATTAACTATTAAGGCCTCCCATGTACCATATATCATGGCAAACATAAGATCTATAACTGAGAATGGAAATCGTGTGTGGAAAGATGGGAAAAAGTTCCCTCAATACCATAAAATCTCACTACTATCACCACTGATGAGGTCAACGATCACTATTTTAGGTCTTCAGGTCACATACCAACAAAACTCCAAAAAGACTAGATTGCTATTAAATCCATTGGCATTAGCAAGCTCATCCCAAAATCTCATACCACCATCAATCTGTCACCAAACATTGTAGAGGCCAGTTTTACCAATATTTTCAATCTAATATCAATCACATCTTCCCATTCATCATCCTTCACCTTACACTTCCCCCAACAGTTATACACAATGTAACTACTCTTCTGCATAAATATTGCATAGCCTTCATTCTATTTCGAAACACTAAAGGTTAGAAAAGAAGAACATATCAAGGCCATCAAATATAAATGTAACCATCCAATTTACTTTCTTACCTCCAAAATGCTGAACTCCCATGGGACCTGTCTTTCCAAATATATAACTTTCATTTTAACCTCTCCTTCACAATAGAGACAACATTCCCTAGCTTTAAATCCTCTCTTATAATACTTCTTCTTAAAAAGTCTCTCACTTCTCTCCAACAGAATATAACCCCATTTCCAACATTTCTTCTCTAACAATATCCTAGAAAAACAGATCCATGAAAAATTGCTAGATTACATCCACAAATCTGACCTTTAAACAGTCAAACAGCATGGGTTCTACCCTAAAAGCAGTATTCAAACTGTAACCTTCTATTTTACCTCACCTATTTAATCAAACATGGAGAAGGACTTGTTTTATATGTACTAAATTTCTAGACTTTAAAACATGGTTAATCACAATCTGTTACTGGGTAAACTTATAGATTATGAGTTTTCATTGGAAATGACATCATGGTTTATGAACTATATTTATAATACACCAGGATATTTCATCAATGAGGTACCACAGGGCTCAGTGATGGGTCTGTTAGTCTTTTCATACCAAATGTGTATATTTGTTTTACATCTAAGTTATGCTTTGTCACTATAATGCATGATTTAGTTAGACCTTTAATCTCATTTTACTGTTACTATTTGTGTCAGTCACAGTAAAGCATAAGACTTGAAGTCTGCACCCTTGTGACTCTGTACTGACTATGTTTGTGAAAGGTTATTTCTGTGTGAATTAAAGGCCACAGTTTCTTAGTTCATAGTCTGGAAGCCGGTATGTGTGTGTGTGTGTGTGTGCGTGTGTGCGTGTGTGATGTGTGCGTGTGTGCGTGTGTGTGTGTATGTGCGTGTGCGTGTGCGTGTGTGTGTGTGTGTGTGTGTGTGTGTGTGTGTGTGTGTGTGTGTGTGTGTGTGTGTGTGTGTGTGTGTGTGCGTGTGTGTGGCATGCTCATGTAGCCTCCAAGCTCAGTAAATGCTTATACCTTTATCATTGTTTTATTGTGCAGTAACAATAACAAGTTTTCAGTAAGCCTGAGGCAATTGCAGCACTGTCTAAAAATACTTAGCGCTGTTATACCGGCTGCAGACGGGGCAACTGCTTACAGAGATTTTAAAATGGCCAATTGAATTAAAGGGGTATGAGAAAGCAGGATAGCTTAATAACCTATTATTGGTATATACAGAAGGGTATAATGGATTGGACTATAAAAGTATAATAGTTTGGAATGCGGTTAACGATCCAAGAATATGAGCTGTGACTCTGGACGTAATAACTAGAAGACTTTGGACACAATAATTAACAGTGATAGTATTTAGTGGTAGTATTCTCTAATGCAAAAAAATTGAAAATTAGCAGCAATATATAATGTGTGTGATATTTTTGCTTATAAAGTCTTCAATAAGGCCGCAGTATGACAGCCATTGTTCTGCTTCATATTCAGTAAACAGCATATGTAGGCCACACAGTCCCTCCTGGTTCAGTAATGAGCATGGATACGTTTTAATAAGCCTTAGTTCTGAACAGCTGCATGCTGCCGTAGCCACTGAAACAGACACTGTCAAATAAATGCAAATTGCAACAAAAATGCTAATGTTGATGTCCTCCAACCAGGTCTGAAGGAGTAATTTTGCACATCCTTTATCGAGCATCAGGTTTGACCATTCCAGACAGTTTTTTAAGTTCATGTGCAAGTTTGTATAATCAGTGTCACAGTAGCTGGTTGCCCTACTGGTTATTTTTTCTTTAGAAGCCTCGCCCTGTTGCATCATGATATCTTCAGAAGCATCAGTTAGGGCTAGAACATTGGATAGAAATCTTAACGTTTTATAAAACTGTAATAGCTGCTTGATACCATCTGTAAAATTTGGTGTCCAGCATCCTTCTCCTATTCATCATATATATGCCTTCTCTGGAAGAGATCAGAAGTACGCAGTGCAGTTGCTATGTTGTTGAGACAGATAATCACATTCCCTCAGGAGTTTTTTCAGCTATTAGTCTTAGCTAAGGGCATGAAATGTATCCATTCTTAGATGTTGAATGTTGTTGTTGTCTTTTGGCTTTTCCCAGTTAGGGGTCACCACAGCAGAACTCCGGTCCGCTAATGATTGGTAGTAGATTTTCATGGTGCCGAGTTGCCAGATCGATGCCCAACCTTCAACGAAGGCACACCCATTCACGCATGTCTTTCGGAACGCCACTTGACCCGCAGGGAGGACATGCAGGCTCCACACAGAAGGCACTCCCTGCACACTAGCTGAGAATCGAACGGGAGAACCTTCTGCTGTGAGGAATAATCAGGTTAAATTATACACTACTAACATAGCACATATGCTCATATATGTTACTTTTAAGGGGTTCTTTAATGCTCGTTTGGCTCTCAGTATCATCTACAGTGGAGAGAAGCTGCCTGGCTACTTACTTGATTACTTAGGTACCACCATATCATTCCATCTCTGTGATGATTGTAATGCCTTCATGGTGGGTAGCACATCATTTACAAAAGTTCTTTTCCTTGTTTATCTGTCCTTATGGGGCATGGGTCCCCTCTCTCTGCATTATTTGTTGACCTGGTAGCAGATAATCTGATCCTTGCATTCCTCCATCCAAAGCCTGTTAGTGATTCTGGTGGTACACCTTCAGTTCTCTGGTGTTCATGAATTTGCATTCCAATGTCTGCAGCTCTGAAATTTACTACCTGATTCACTGAGAGCGTTTTCAGTGCTGAGTGGAGGGATAGATTCATAACCCAGAGGCTTCCCATGCTTTGGAACAGGATCCCAGTTCGTATTAGGCAGAGCCCCTCACTGACTCTCTTCAAGAGAAATCTTGATGAGTGGATGGGAGATCATAAGTTTACCCCAGGGGTCACATCTGTGTCACTACTAGACAGGGGCACAGTAAACTAATTCTATTATATAAAGGGACCTTCATTGTGTCACTACTAGACAGAGGCACAGTATTCTAGATTTATTCTGTACATTTTTGTACCATTTCATGGGGTGGCAAAAGCCACATCACTATGGCTAGGCTTACAAATGCCCCAGGGCAGATAGCCTAGTACTATACTATGAAACTATGAAACTATGAGTGGCTTCAAGTGATATTTGAAGATATCCTTAGTTGATTTAGCATACAATTAATCTATTGCTCTGATAACTTTTCCTGTTATTGGCCAATTGATGTTCCTTGTTTCTAATTTTGCTTAATTATCTTACTGATTTGTTCTTGTTGTTTTAAATTATTTGCATCATTTTATCTTTCAGTGTTATTCGCACAGCTGTATTACCGTTTACATTTTCTGTCTTATTTTAATCTGTACAGTGCATGAGCCCAGTCATGTAATACGAAGTTGTAGTTAAACTAAAAATGAAGCTTGAAAATGGTTAAAATTAATAATTAGTAGGAGTGCAAATGAAGCAATGCTGGTAGGACCTAGTAAAGTAAGCAAGTTCTGTTCAGAAATGTTATTAGATGCTGTTGAAAACAAAATGACACTTAAGCTTATCAGACATATTACTGAGCATAGGTGTCTAGTAATCACCAATGCATACCTTGGGTCCTTTAATCCATCCTTATTCTTATGTCGTGATGGAGAAACAAATAAGAGTATCCTGATGTTAGCTTGAGGAGAAACCTTTGGAATTCCCATGGTTTGAAGAAAGGAGTACAGGGATGTTACAGGATTTATTTTCTGTTGCTGAGTTTTGTTTCAGAATGAATGACATCTGAGTCCCGTACAACAGAATATAAGACATTTTCAATAGAGGTAGGCATATAATAACCACTAAAATAAAAAAGACCCTTCCTAAACTCAAAACCCCTGAAACCCCTGTGCACTGTTATGTCCTCTGGTCAAGGTTAGATGCCATTCTAGGTATCTAATGGCAAAGCATTTCCAGCAGGACAAAACTGTTTTTCTGTAAAGCTAATACCACTGATGCAGCTTGAGTCAGGTGTAGTTGTAGTAGAATTAGTAATAGCACTAGCACTAGAAGTAGCAGAAGTATACTTACAGTACTATCAGTAGTAGTAATAGTGCAATTAATAGTGGTTCATAGGTTCATAGGTGTGTGCTAGGCTAACAATCACAACAGCCATTTTAAGCCTAGCCATGCATCCCAAATCTCTGACAAGTTCTGGTACCCTAGATACATGTACGCAGGGGCTTGGGAGATGAAACATTTACAAGCAGAGCTTCAGAGATGAACCATTTACAGGCTGCTTGTGTCCATTAAAGACATGTGTCAAACCAGGGAGTAGTAGTAGTAGAACTAGTAGTAGCAGCAGCAGCGACAGCATAGTAGTAGTAGCATCAGTAGTTGTTGTAGCAGTAGCAGCAACAGTAGTAGTAATAACTGCAACTAATAGTAGTCATATCAGTAGTAATACTAGCAGCAACAACATAGTAGTAGCAGCAGTAGTGGTAATAGTGCTACTAATAGTAGTAGTATCAGTAGTAGTAGTAGCAACAGTAGCAGTAGCAGTCCTAGCAGCAGTAGTAGGAGGAGAGTAGTACTAGTGCTAGTAGTAGAACTAGAAGTATTAGTAGCAATAGCAGCAATATTAGTAGCAATACTGCTACTAATAGTAGTAATAGTATTAGTAGTGTAATAGTAGTGACAGCAGTAGTAGAAGTAGCAACAGCAGCTGCAGCAGCAGAAGTACTATTGCTAGTAATAGTAGTAGCAGTAGTAGCAACAGCAGCAATAGTAATAGTAGTAGTAGTAGCAGTGGTAGACAGGTTCAGCATGATTAATAGTGGGCCATTTAGCTGACACAAGTCATCTAAACTAAAATATCTAAACCATTGTGAGTTTGCAGTTCTCAAGACAGTAACATAGTGACATTCCTAGGGATACATAACACAGAAAAAAAAATCCCCCCCCCCATTGTGGTGGCAAGTCTCCCACACCCTCTATTCATTAAATATTGTTATGCTAAGGCTCAACAAATTAAAAGAATAGGAAGATAAAAAAACTAAAATAAATCTCATTTTTGCCCTCTTCTCTGACTCTGCAGTGCAGGCAATGTGCAACCTTGGTAGTCCTGATTTAGTAAAACAACCACAGGAAATTTTTGTTTTGACATTCCAAGATTCACTGTTCCAGGCATTGACTACATATATGTTTTCAATAATAGTTGTCATTCAGTGCTAAATGACAGGGATTGGCAGCACAGAATGGCACCAGAGCTTTTTGGCTTACCATAGTTCTTTTATTACACAAACTGCATACTGATCTAGCTCAAGGTCCTTCTATATTGGGATTGCATTGATTTTATTCACAAGCATTTGATTATGATGATGGTAATGATGATGACAACAATGACAAATTACTTTCAGGCATGCAGTAGCCAGGCAACTATTATCACTTTGAGCTGGTGTTGTAGTGTTCTATTACCTGCTCCCAAAAGAATAAACCATATAACTTAAAAGATCTGGTAGCATCACACTTGGATTTGGCATGCTGAGAACAGGTATGTGCTTTGATCACAATGCTACTTATTGTTTTAAGGGAAATATGTGCATATTACAACAACAAGTACATACGCATGCTAAAAGGAATGTCACTAACCACTACATAATATTGTACAGTGTTGGTATGCCCTAAGCTGAAACTTTGTAACACTCATTTTCTGTCTTTTTTTCTTATGACAAAGGAAAACTCTTTCAACATTTGTAGATGCTGAGCCTTTATTTCTATTATTAGCTACAAAATGTCTCAACCTTTTCTTGTTAACTGTTATCAAATACTTAGAGCCAAAGTTGACTTTGGTAACAAAAACTACCTAGAGAAGTATTTTCAGCTGCCTTTAAAACATCATACTTTCTTTTAGATGTCAAATACATTTCTGTTTCTTCTCTGCAGGATTCTGCGTATAAAGGCAATCTATGTCAGAACTGTTTTCTTATCAATATGCTTCTTCTGGAAGGCTTCTGTGGATGGGACATCTGTCCAGGGGAAACGTATCAAAAGGGATGCTCTCCAGGGGGAAACACATCAAAAAGGATGCACTATATTTGGCTTCTCAAAAACAGTAACTGTAGACATGATAAGAATTCTACCATCTAAAGGCTGCTTGAAAGAACATCTCTCCTTTGAGCAAAATAATTTGCTAACAAACTACTGAAATGAGGCTCACGTTAAAGCCAGATGAAAATAAAATGTATGGCATTAGAATTTCTTTCTAATATTGCCAAGAAAGGATCTTTTCTGCAGATAATTAATTTATTTAAATGATTATTAATATTATTATTAATGATAATAGTAATGCTACTACTACTGCTACTAACAGCAACATTTTACTTTAAAATGTTGCTTGTTTTCAGGGATAGCCAACAAAGTTTAGTCTAGCTAAATACATTGCTAAGTCGCACAACTTGCAGGGAAGCCATGTGCTGATTGTTAACTTATCTCACTATAGAATTACATCAAGCTGAAAATAGGAAAATAAGGTTTACAGCTGCTCTGTTTTAAAAAAAATAATTTTGTCTTATTTTCAATTGAGCTTGACAATTAAGCTGGTTTATGATAATTATAATCATTTTAAGTCAAGTCTTTTAGAGGTATTCAGGAAAAAAAAGAGAGCACTGCATTGGGTGAGACAGGGTTGTAAACAGAAACATACAGGAAAGGGATGACCCTTCTAGTGGGAAAAACAGCATGGTGTGTATTGCGTGTAATAATAGCAAAATGAGTTTCAACATACAAATGAAAGAAAAAACAGAGATACTAGTGGTCTTAAAACTTTGTTGATGAGCTCAGTCACAATAATTTCCAAAAATCATGAAACTCAGGTAGAGTTCCAAAGCAACAAGCCTTTATTCGTCACAGACAATCGAAAATCAGAACTATTTTAACAATGTTAAACATAGCAGCATTTATATACTTAAAAGTAGGTGACTTTTTGGTAGAATTATGCAATGAGGACACCCTAACCCAAAAGAAGAGAAAAGCAAGGACAGTTGCATTCTAACTTACACCTGGGATTTCAGTACAGTTAAATCCATTATTGAGTAGAGCTGAGCTATCCTCACTGACATTTAGCAGCTTGTAAGGGTTTGAACAGATCACCCTACTTTTGTATATAAAAATATCAGAAGCATATAAAACTATGTGGAAAAGAAAAAATAAAGAACACCAGGATGACATGAGCACTAAAATCTGTGGGCCACCTAAGTGCACTTTCTGTGAATACTTGATACAATGTGACTCATTTGAGTGTCCCGTCTTAAAAAGATGGTGAAATCTTCAGAAAGTGGTAACTGTAATACTAACAAAGTTGTATATAGGGCCTTGTGTAACAACTGCTCTGCATTTCATGTGGGTAAGACTATGGGGGAATTCAATAAAGCCTTCATTTTTTTTGTGTAGGCATCACGCCACAATGCTTACGTGGATGCAAACATATTAATATTTAGTAAATGCTGCTGAGCAGCATGCATGTATGCACAAACACAGAAAATTCCGTGGCATGCAAATTGCCTCATAAGCAGGTGAATCTCATGAAAATGAGATAGGTAGAGTGATCCAACAAGCAAAAAGGCATCTGTTCAGAGACCATGTCCGTTTTCTGGGTACAGGACTCTAGACAGACAAAAGGGGGTATAAGTCTGTAGAAATGTGGGCATAAATCCCCTGAAAATGTCATACCACATACCCATATGAGAAAAACTTTTATTCTGGATGTCAGAAAGATTAAGAGAATAAGTGAAATTAATACTTTTTTTTTTAAATCTCGGCATGTTTGCACTACATGCCGCAGTGTGCAAACATGCTTAATAGAAAAAAAATTTAAAAAATGAGAAAAAAAATACTTTTATACTATGTGACAGAAATGTATTATAGGACCTTGTGTGGGGTCCCTACAATGGAGCATTGCTGCTGTTGCCAAGGTAATTGGGCTATGAAGCATGTATTCTCCAGGCTGTCAGCATGGATATGTATGCAAATGAGATGGATTTATTGAATAGCAGAAAGGAATAATCATGTCCATATAGCCCCTTTTTATAGGCTCTTAGACCATGTTGATGTTTACACAGAATGTGACTGACATCGTGGGGGGGGGGTGTCCTCTCACTTCTATGCTCTTTTAAGCTTAGGTGCGCATGTTTGCTCAGTGCACCACCTGGCTGAGTGTGTTCAGAAAATTGGATGTATTCATTTATTGATTTTGCCCTTTGTATAAGCTATGCTGCACAGATCGGTGCTATCCGCTGCATTACCCACTGAAATAGGGCCATTAAATAATGTTAATTATATTGTAGGCAGGTGAAATGCATCATAGTTAGCAAATCACACATTCTGGACCTACAGCAGAGCTGTATAAAGTATAACTACACCCTACATTCTGATTTTCCCTCAATACTCTAGACCATTGATGTACAGACTTGGGAATTTTAACTGAGATAATGCTAGGGGCTGCTGCAGTCTTATACATCTGCATGTGCTAGATGCTGAAGTCAGTACTGCTGGTGCTGCAGAAATAGGCCTAGACTGAGAAGGAGACGAGTGTTCAGGCCCAGGGTAATCTTCCAGGAGCTACATGAGCTGGAGTTTGCAGAGCACTACAGAGTGAACAGGGACAGACTACAAGAACTCACTGAGCTCTGCCACCCTCAACTCAGAGTCAACAGAGGGGAACCCATCCCAGTGGAAACAAAGGTATGTGTAGCCCTTAGGATACTAGCTACAGGTACTTTCCAAAGACCAACTGGGGACATGATGGGGTCTCACAGGCATCTGCATCCAGGATACTCCACCAGTTCCTGGATGCCATGCTACCGCATGGCAGTGAGCACATATCTTTTCCCTCACCCCTGAGGTGAGATCCAGCAATATGCAACACTTCTACCCTGAAGTACTGGGTGCCATAGATTGCACTCATGTACACATCAAGGCACCACCCAGTGAGGAGGGTAGATTCTAGGTCAACCGCAAGGGGTACCACTCCATCAACTGCCAGATTGTGTGCAATGTCCAGAGGATTATCCTGAATGTGTGTGTTGCAGCTCTCGCAGTTATCATGACTCCCATATCTGGCATGCATTGCAGCTGTACCAGATGTTTACTGGGAGGACATCTTACATGGTCACTTACTAGGAGATGCTGGCCTTGCCCTGGAACCATGGATGATGACACCTGTCAAAAATGCACCCAAACTCATGGAAGAATGCCATAATCAGGCACACGCACAAACTAGGAACATCATAGAACAAGTGTTTGGGCTTCTGAAGTCATGGTTCTGGTACCTAGATAGATCTGGTGGAACCCTGCAGTACTCTCCAGCCACATGTGCACATATGCTCACCTCAACCCAACCTAGGCTACTCTAATACTTAGCCATATTACCTGTGTTATAATAAATTTAAACTATAATCTCCCACACTCTCTAACCCAAAAAATAACCACATAATGCTCATAACCCACTGTCTCTGACTTTCTCTACTTACATTACTTACACATATTACCTCCTATCATCACACTAACCCACCCTCTACTCCTCACCATATTACAACTGCTGCACATTCCACAAAATCTATTTCACTATCACACCACATTCACCCAGCTCTCTTTCATATATCAACCCATAACCACATTGTAATAGTAACCCAACCATGCCAACACTCACATAAACCATCACTACAATATACTAAGTACTTCGCCAAAATCATAAAACTAATTGTATATATTGCTTCCAAACTATCAAACAGTGGAGATGTACACCCAAATCCTGGCCCTCCTAGTGCTCCTATTAACTTTCTCATGCCTCCTACAATCAACCTTGCCTGTCCAGAAATGCCACTGATCTGCTAATACTTAACATTAATATTAGAAGTATATCAAACAAAGTCCATGACCTCCATGCTAACCTCTCCCTCGTTTCACAAGATGTCTTTCTTCTAACTGAAACATGGCAAAAGCCTGACATCTCTAATACCAGAATTGCTGCCCCTAGCTATAACATGCTATGCAGAGACCAAATAAACAAAAAAGGAAGAGGAGTTGCAATATTATTTAAAGACCAACTAAATGTCATGACACTAGACATACAAACTCCAGCCCTTGGTTCCACAGAAATTATACCAACTAACTTAAAAATTAGCGCTAAAAAAACTCTCTCTATAATTGGATGATACTTCCCACCTGGTAATAATATACCCACCCTTCAAGATTTACCCCATTGGGCAACAGAGACACTCCCCCAAGAAACCATCATTCTTGGAGACTTTAATATTGACTGGACAACATGTAATTCTACTATTCCCACTACACATATCAATCTCCATGGATTCACTCAGGTAATCCAATCTCCCACTAGAATGAATAAAGCAACAAACAGACAGTCTATCCTAGACTGGATAATGTCAAACAAACCATCCCAAATAAGTGAATCTGGCTGCTTCCCTGACAGTCTAAGTGACCACTTGACTACCTATATAATTAGACACCGACCCACTTAGGAAAAGCCTACCACCTTCCAGCTAATACGTAACAGAAAGAACTTCATCCCATCTAACTTCATCTCAGCCCTAAAAGTCTGCAATTATTTTATTTATTTATTTTATTTTTTATTTTTATTTTACATTTGTTGACCGGGCTAGTCCAACTGGATATATGTCCATTTTCAGTAGAGGCCCGGGGAGAAAAGCTCCAAAGACAGATACATTATTGCAAAATGTATAAGGTTACAAATACAAAACAGTGTTTGTAAGGTTACAATCAAGTTAACATAGCAGTAGATACAAACATTTTACAGTTTATTACAAGACAAATATTTACAATAATATGGGACAAGATATTCTCATGAGGTAGATTAATCTTAAGGTTTACAATTTTCTGAGAACGGTTACATAAGAATATTGATAACATGTTGGATCAAGATATCCATGTGAGGTAGAACATCACTAAAGCGGGTTTGCTATTCTTCTAAAGTTTGCAGAAAGAGCATTAAATTATAATTAGAGAGGAGTTAGGAGAAACTTAGTCGCTAAGGTAGTAGGTTAGTCAGCATTAGTGCAAGGGCATAGCCAGTGTGTTCTAAGGTATATTTTGAGTTTTTGTTTGAAGTGGGGTAGGGAAGGAAGTGATATAAGATCACTAGGTAGAAGATTCCAATATTTCCCAGTTGTGTTAGTGTAAAGAGAGTTTCCTGCCATGTTGTTAGACTTATTAATACTAAGTAGAGGTTTGTTAGCAGAGCGTAAGGTATTAAGATTTTTATACGGAGTAATGAGGTTTGAGAGTATAGGAGTGTTGTTGGGCTGGTTGAGTATCTTATGAACAATGGTTAGTTGGTTAAAATAAAGCTGATTTTGCAGTTCAAGCCATCCTAGTTGTTTTAGATTCTGGCAGTGATGAGTTCTAAAGCGATTACCAGTAGCAAATCTGGCAATGTTGTTGTAAGATGATGTGAGTTTAAGAAGATTCTTCTTGGATAGGTTGGTGTAAATTGGTGAGGCATAGAGGAGTGTTGAGATTAGATGAGAGTGGGCAATAGTAGTTCTGGCTGTTGGAGTGAGAAAATATTTGATCCTGTATAGGGAGCCCATTTTTCTGTTGACTGTTTTTATAGTGTTATTAATATGGTTATCAAAGCTGAGGTGACTGTCAACACTTCAACCTTAATGAAGCTGTAGGATACTTCAACTCCACATTTTTAAACATTCTGAATTCCCGTGCCCCACCTAGAATCATTAGAATTAAAGCTAACTACACACCCTGGATGAGCAAAGAGACCAGATCTTTGCTTCATACAAAAAATAAAGCCTGGTCTAACTGGCACAAAACAAAAGCATTAAACTCAAAACAAACATAAAACAAAACAACGGACAAGTGCCGAAAACAGTCCAACCAAAGCCAGAAGGCACTCGAGAAGTAACAAGAGGCTTGACTCCTTCGTTGTGCTTCAAACACTTTAATGTGACTCACAGCACTCCAAAACACGTAAAACACATAAACGCCAATTCCAAAACACAGTGCGTTTTCGTTTCATACAACTTCTTCTGATGTATAACAAAAATACATGAGTCATTCCACCCCTATCCTTAAATATACATTTGACTAATTGCTTAATTAATCAATCCAACATTTAGGTACTATTTAAAAGGCACTTCCATAAGAACCAACCTAAACATTTCTACTTAACATATAACCCAAGCATCTATAAAATTTATTTTAAAACTTCCAAAATATATATAAAACCTAAGAACAGCTTAACACCTAAATACTATAGTAAATACATAAAATTGCATAAATAATAATTTAATACATATAAAAATCAGCAGGAATTAGCACCATTTAGTGTTCATATATAAATATTTACCTGCAGAAACTAAAAAATGACACAATTAATTAGTGTAATACAAATATAAAAAATACTCAACCTTATAAATGAGCACAATACAAATTAAAACTAATACATAACAATTTTAAGAGTATCTATAATTTAGCTGCCCTCATCTTTAATACTGGGGCTAGGGAAACTGCATCATTTAATCCTGGGGGTTTATTAGCTTCCAAGTACAGCTGCCAAAGTAACTCTTTATATTCTATGGAAGTTTCCCATAATCCACCCCTTATATCTTTCTCCACTACTTCTAATACAAAAAAATTAAAATTTGCACCATGGCAATTGATTTTGTGTCTATAAAGTGCATTATGTGTGCATTTTTTCCCCATTTCATAATAATGCTCATATATTCTATTTTTGAATTTTCTTTCTGACTTCCCCACATAGAATGCGTCACAGTGGTCACATAACCCTATATAAACAATACTGCTAGTTTCACAATTTGCAAAACACTTACTTTGAATCAGGAAATCCCTACTTTTAATATAAATGGTTCCTTTTGTATAAATATGTGAGCACTGTGAACATCTCCCACACTTAAAAGTTCCCACTTTTCCTTCCCTTACTAAATTCATACCTTTTTTACCTTCTAAAATTGCCTTTAAACTCTTTCCCTTTCGATAAGTGCATTTCAGTGGCTGGGCGAACAGGCATTCAAGGTCAGAAATTTCACTAAATCTAATCCATTCCTCCTCTATTATTTTTCTAATTTTTATTGCTTCACCACTAAAATCTAACACAAAGTTGCTTTCACCTTCATATTTGTCAACTTTTAGTTCTTCATTATTCCATCCTGTTTTGTTACCAAGGATAGGTTTAAATTTATCATTTCTTCCTGTTCTAACCTCCTTTTCTATAAGCTCAATAAGACTGATTGGATAACCCCTATCACTAAACATATTGCGCAGTAAAGTACACTCATCATCAAAATCAGCTTCATTCAAGGTCATCCTGCTGCCTCTTACGAATTGCCCCTTTACAATTCCTTTTTTCTGGTGGTAGGGGTGCGCACTATTGTATGACAAATATGAATTAGAAAACGTTTCTTTTCTATAAATCTTTGAGAAAAATCCGTTTTCTCCTTTCCCTATCAGAATGTCTAGATATTTTAAGGTGTTCTTATCACTCTGATAGGTAAATGTCAGAAAATTGGTTGAACTAGAGATATAGTTGAAAAAAATATCAAATTCATCCTCTGAGCCTACCCATAAAAAACACATATCATCTAAAAAGCGCCTATAAAATTTCCAGCAGTGTTTGAACTCATAATTAATGATGTATCTGTCCTCCCAAGCTGACAAAATAATGTTGGTATATATGGGAGCACATCTTGCCCCCATAGCTACTCCCTGAATTTGTTTAAAGAACTCACCTTCATAATGTATATAGTTATTACAGAGAACTAAGTCCATCAATGTCAAAATAAGATAAAAATCATTATTACTAAATTTTGCATAGTTCACTAATGCTTCTTCAAACCATTTCATTCCTTCACTATATGGAATAGAAGAGAACAAATCCACAATATCAATTGTAATAAAGATAATATTCTTATCGAACATATCCTGTGTTACATTCTTTAGTAAGTCCCATGAGTCTTTCACTACACCATTACCCTCCATAGATAAATCTTTTAATTTAACATCAAGCCATCTGGCCAGGGGTGCTGTAACAGAACCTTCTGAGGCTACTATTGGTCTCATTGGCGGATTTTCTATATTTTTGTGAACCTTAGGGACTCCAAAAATTGTGGGGACTTTAGGTTTTTCAACATGTAGGAACTTGAAAGTTTGGATATCTATTGAACCTTCCAGTAGTAAATCATTGAGGGCTAAATATATTTTTTTATTACCAATGTTTATTTCATTTATAGAAGCCCTAGCGTATCTCTCCGTATTTTCCAATAATTCCATCATTTTTGCTTCATAGAAGATTTGGTCCATGATAACAGTCCCACCTCCCTTATCAGGTTTCATCACTCTTATGGAATTATCCCTCCGTAAATCTCTTAATAAATTATTCTCTTCCTTGGTAAGATTGAAAGAGATTTTGTTCTTGGGCAACTCACCCCTTAGCTTCTTTTCCAAAATGGTCTCAAAGTTTTTTAGTTGCGGGTGTAAGGGAGGGTTAAAGATGCTCTTTTTCCTTAACTCCTCTGTTCTATGGCTATTAGAGTCTTGTCCTTGGAACAGGAGTTCAAAGTTTTTCTTTCTTAAGAATAGTTTTAAGTCTATTAATACCTTGCTGACGTCGGCCTTCGTATTAGGGACAAATTTAAGTCCTTTAGAAAAGAGTGTAAAGTGGACTTCACTAAGCTCTCTATTACTATAATTAAATATATTATAGCCTTTATATTTACTTACATGTCCTTGTACTGAAATTAAATCTTGGGGAACATCTTTTTCAAAATTGTTGTTATCATTTCCTACCACTGTTGAAAACCTTTGTTGTTGTTCACCCCCTCCCCCCATATTGGTAGTTTTTTTGGTAATTATTTTTTTGATAATTATTTTTTATTCTTTCTGATCTCCTTAATGGTGGGAACTCAGAATAATCATTAATATTAACTAACTCCTCCCTAGTGTCTAGTTGCTCACTCGTGGGGTGCTCTTTTTGGCCCCAAACATTTTCAGACATAATTTTGTCTATAGGGATATTCCCTAGGTTTTGGGTAGCACACTTTTTCCTTATATTCATTTATATCCCTTTCTAATTTTCTAATTTTCCTTTCATACACATTCCTAATACTCTTTTCAATTCTTTGTAAAGTTTCATAGTATTTTCTTTGACTTACCTCTATGGTAAATAACAAATCTTCAGTTATTTTTGAGTTAATACTTTCTATTTTACCCTGTAAACCTTCCATTTCTCTCTCATTTTCTTTAATTATAGCTTTTAGTATATCAAACCCACAATTATCAAAAATGGTAAGCAATTCAAAATGGAACTCACTACCTTCCTTAACTTTGTTAGGGTATTTGCATACTCGTAAGCCTTTAGGCACAATTTTTAAGCTCAAACATTCCCTTAAATAAGCATTTTCCAATTCAATATTTTTATATTTAAACAGTAAGTCATCCAACAATTTAACATTGTAGTCATAAGAAATATTTACATCACTTTCCTCAGATAGGGGTATTTTTTTACCATTGAAACAATATTTCAAATGCATTAAGCTAGCAAAATCAGTTTTGTACCTCTGTCCATAATGTTTATTTCCTTGTATTGCATTGCCATCATCTCGGTGACTCATTGCACTATTATTTTCGTCATTCGAGGATGTCCTAAAGATAGAAGGAATATCCTGGTCTGAGGTACCTGGTATATTGTCTGAAAAGGGTTTGTAGTTTCCCAGTAGCACACCAGTAGCTACACCTTTCACACCGTTCGCGCTGTTTACTCTTCTTAAAAGAACTTCCTGGTTTCCTGGCACTCCAGTCGATGACGTCAGTGGTGGGTGGGCTGTGGGCGTCAACAGCTCGATTAGCTGAGTTAACTGGTAAGATATTCTGTCCATTTTATGTAAGTTGCCACCTCCCACCTCAGAACGAGAAGAAGTCGCTGATGCCTCCTCCACTTCCATACCAAAGAACTCAAAACAAAACAATGGACAAGTGCCGAAAACAGTCCAACCAAAGCCAGAAGGCACTCGAGAAGTAACAAGAGGCTCGACTCATTCGTTGTGCTTCAAACACTTTAATGTGACTCACAGCACTCCAAAACACGTAAAACACATAAACGCCAATTCCAAAACACAGTGCGTTTTCGTTTCATACAATTAAGCAATTAGTCAAATGTATATTTAAGGATAGGGGTGGAATGACTCATGTATTTTGTTACACATCAGAAGAAGTTGTATGAAACGAAAACGCACTGTGTTTTGGAATTGGCGTTTATGTGTTTTACGTGTTTTGGAGTGCTGTGAGTCACATTAAAGTGTTTGAAGCACAACGAAGGAGTCGAGCCTCTTGTTACTTCTCGAGTGCCTTCTGGCTTTGGTCAAAACAAACATACCTAGAATTAAGAAATAAAGCCAAAACAATTATCAGAACAGACAAAATAAACTATTATCATGACATACAAATGAACCATCAACATAATCCTAGAAAGTTTTGGACAGCTATTAACAATGTTTTTCAACCAGAGTTATAAGACTCCACCTCCTTCTTTCACAGACACCACAACTGAAACTGCCATTCAATTTAATAAATTCTTTACTGAATCCATACTTGCCTTAGCTAACTCCCAAACATCCACTGTCCTTAATGAAAAACATAAACACATTACTAATGAAAACAGCTTTACATTTCAACCTGTCTCTATAAATCTGATCAGAAAATTACTCAAAAGCTATTACCAACCACACTGGCTGCTAATGATGTCCCAGCTGAATTTTTAAAAATAGCCACTGAAGGAATAGCTTTTCCAGTAACCATCCTTATCAACCATTCCATTTCAGAAAAACTAGTCACTGACCTCTGGAAGGTCTCCATATAATTTCCCTTCATAAAGGGGGTAACTCAAAAGAACTAACAAATTACCACCCAATAGCTATACTGTCTCCCCTCTCAAAAATATTGGTAAGGTGCATATACAAACATATCATGGAACACCTCAACACACAAAAACTGCTCACTAACACACAGCATGGACTCAGGTCACACCATAGTACAACCACTGCTGTCATATCATTCACACACCTAGTTAATGAGCATAGAAGCAATGGTAAATATGTCTCAGCCAACTTCCTAGACCTTTCCAAGGCTTTTGACATGGTTAATCATACCAAACTTATACAAGCTCTGTCAGAACTAAATCTTAGCCAATTCACTACTGCATGGTTTAAGAGCTACCTAACAGGGAGGCAGCAAGCAGTCAAGTGGTACCAACAGCTATCAGCTCTTCTCCCAGTTACAATAAGTGTACCACGAGGGTCCTTTCTCAGACCCCTGTTGTTTAAGATATTCACCAATAACCTTCTTCCCTCTCTCTAACACAATGGCCAAACAATGGAATAAACTTCCCCCTTGCCTTACATCTATAATTTCCATACATGAATTTAAAAAATCCTTAAATTCACACTTGGACTCATGGATCTGCAAATGCGGTAGTCCAGGTTAATTCTAGGACACATTCCTTTGCTCACTGTATTTTCTTCACCTTTACCCAATACCTTCCCCTCATCTCTTATACTTGTTCATACCAGTACCATACCCTTGATTTACTTAATAAAAGCAACTATCACTTGGTTATCTAATATTTAAATTATTGGTGCTACTATATACTTTATGTCATAAGTTAAATAATACTACTGTGCACCATGTACTGTAATATGTGAATTCTAACTGATGACTGTTTTGTGGTGTATGTTGTTATTTGTGGAGCTTTTGTCCCCAGGCCTCCCTTGAGAAAGGACCCATGTCCATTCAGACTTTCCCAGTAACCAAATGTAAAATAAAATAAATAAATAATGTATGCGCTATGCTACACAATCTGATCCTGTGGAAACAGCTGCAGCAGGATCAGCAAAGGGAAGGGATACACAGCCCCCCACCAGTGCCTAGGTCACCACAGCCACAGTCACAGGAAAACTCGGAGGAGGAACCCCCTGCTAATGTCTCTGTAGGCAGACATAGGCATGCTCGGTGCACCCTGGCTCTGGCTAAGAGACAATGCATAGTAAATTCACTGATAACCTAGGGAACTATGGACTGAAACCTTACTCCTACTTACATGCATATGTTAAAATTGATGCCAGGCAACCCACACAACCAGTACCTATCCATGTATTGGCTGTGTACTGCTTGCATCAGACAGAGTCAGCCCTGAACTACAGTTCTGTTAACTGCTGCATTCGTATGGTAAGTCTCTAACCTACACAGTACTTGTAAGGATTAGTATGATATGGCATTGCATGTACGGATCTGCTACATTTATGCAAGTAAATATAGTGGGCTATTTGGACAGAAGTAACATCCACATGGGACTACAGATACCCAATCCACTATCATGTGTCCTTTAATATTCACTAGGCCTCATGCATGGAATATTCACTGCATCAGTCGAAGGAGATGTTACACAGTGGAGTTACATGATATTCTGACTACTGTGTATCCCAGCAGAACATGCACTGTTGCTCCCCCACCCCCAACACAGCAGTGTTCTCATATAATTGCTTTAACAGTAATTCATCAATGGTATATCAGGAGTCCACGCAATGTCAGGGCAATAACATAGAAATTAATCATATATTGTATGTCTCACTTAACACAGGAATAACAATGTACATATTTATACTGTTAATTGTGTGATAAATGACCCCTTTCTGTCAGGCAGCTTGTGTGGCTCAGTGGACTAGGGAAATTAACATGTGTGAGGGCGTTGGTTCTAATCTGAAAGAATCCACATCTTTTGGATGTGAGGTATTACTATGCTGGTGGTTGTCTTACAGATTCTCAGTCTGTGTGTGGTGTAACATTATTACCCTCTGTCATCAGACAGTTGAATAATGCCGTGGACAATTTGAGTGAAGTGCAGTACTGCAGAAACAGGGACAGATGTCATTGCATGTAACAAACAAAATCCCAGACTGGAGTACAGGTAGGTGTGGGCTGGAGTCAGTTTATAAATGCTGACAATCTCACTGGGCATGCTCATACACTAAGTTAAACAGAGCACAATTCTGTTGCTCCTCGCTCATAATGACCTGTTATGCATAAATATGTCTATACATGCATACATATATGTACACATATCTGTCTGTCACTATCTCTCTCCCATATATAGTATATCTATTTGTATGTATGCACAAATAGAGATGTACCTATCTATATATATATATATATATATATATATATATATATATATAACATACATCTCAGTCTCTCCCCATATATCTACATAACACACACACACAGACACACACACACATATATATATATATATATATATATATATATATATATATATATATATATATATATATATATACATATATATATATATATATATATATATATATATATATATATATATATATATATCATACACACACATATACTTTTATATATATATATATATATATATATATATATATATATATATATATATCCCTGTTATATACATAAATGTGTGTCTGGATGTCTGTTTTGTCCTACATATCCTGATAATGGTGATTAAGGCTGCACTATCATACATCTATAATGTTGCTCAAAGGATCCAAAGTAAGGGCTCAGCAGTACATAATGCACTTACCTACAGACCCTTGTGGCTGATGGATGTCACCACACATACAGCAACAGGTGAGCAGGTGGTGTAATATATAATGTTAGCTATGCATGCATGAACAGGGAACATTGTTCCTGCCCACAGACTTGCCCAGCCAAATGCAAACAGCCACATATGGCCAAACTGGTAACTGTAGCCACATAGCTAGGATAATTAACAGTTATCTGACTGCTAGGCTACTAGATGCAGATAACAGTATGAAGCAATATTCCTTGCAGGCCACAAACGCTGTTCAATACAAGCCTAGTTTATGTAACCCACAAGTAGTTTGCCTGCAGTCACATATAAAACAGACTTCAGCTGTGGTGGGTGCAATGAGTACTGTGATATGTAGCCTAGAAAGCTAGGCTTATAAGCTGCACTTGTCTGCAAGGCCTTCTGATGTAATCTCCCTTAAGACTATCAGCTGCCATTGCAATGTCAGAGTTAAGCTGTGGTCCATGTGATATGTACTGTGATCTATAGTGTCTAAAACTAGAAAGGTCAGGGTTTTAATCTCACTCCCAGCCACTTTGTGTGCATGTATGCATCTCCATGCAAAACAACTGAGAATCCCTCATTTCGTACCAAACTGCAATGGTGCTGCACTTTTTGGCCATTTAAGTTGACACTGGCTTCCAAACTGCCATCTTCTACAAGGCCTGATGATGTAATCTACCTTAAGACTAACAGCTTCCATTGTAATGTCAGACTTAAGCCATGTTGTGTGCAATAAGTGCTATGATCTATAATGTGTAAGACTAGATAAATAGGGGTCCCAGGCCACTCATTGTGTGTATTGCTGTACACCATAAATATGATCACCTCCGTAACTTAGAAAGAGGTAGGGTTTTGCAGTATTGTGGTTGTAGCAGGTGGTGTGGGCCTCCAAATGCCTGACCACAACTAGGCCTGCTGATGTCATCAAACATAAGATGTCCTACAGAGATAGTAATACCAGACTTGGGGTGCAGCATATCTGTCGCATACTGTGATCTGTAGTGTGCACCATTAAATAGGTAAGTGTTCTAATCCACATGCAGCCAACTTGGAGTGTGTGTGTCCTGTGCCATGTCATGTAAACAGTAATTGGAAGTGATGCTATCCTCAATGCAGCCAGGTTTGTGTGTGTGGCTGTTACAGCATTTTACATCAGTTTATGGAATCATAGGGTCTTGGAACTTTAGTAGCATAATGACCCTACAGCCCTCACAATCCTAGCCAAGTTTTGACCCTTATTTACATGATCAGCACATACTGCTCCTATCCATGAGGGACACAGGCAGAAGCCCTGTGATGAAATGATGGTCACACAACCAATCATACAGATGCTATCTGACAAGGTCCAATGAGGTGCTCTGTTTGCCATTAGGCAGGATTCTGTTTCAAAAGTGTGTTAAAGTCTGCTAGACAGATCTCTCCCACCAGCATGTATTACTAATGTCACATACCAGTTATGTCTTTAGAGTGAGTAATCCATGTACCATGCCACCTAGAGATATGCAGCATTTCAATCAAGCAGGGTCACACATTGTCCTGTACGCAAGGCAGAGCTCACCTCTGAGTAGTCTATATGTCACAGGCTACAATGACCAGTGATGTCAGACGATCCCCATTGAATCGATACTGAAGACATGGTTTCCTTGTGAGGGACCATTGTGTTGTGTGCAATTGCCAGTAATGCTTGGAAAGGTACATTAACAAATGGCCATTGCACTCACATATTGGCATGCTGAGGGAAGAGTACAGGGAGCTTATGAGTCTGTCAGTTTCAGGTCACTTTGCCCTCAATTATGACATATGATTCCCATCTTACCACTGGGGAGACTTGATGATCTGAGGTACATTAGGTGTAAACCTATGTGGCCAGACCTGTGTGCCCAGGTCTATCACTCCTGAGTATGTACATCACATGTTGCTAATGATGTGCTACTTACCAGGAACATGGTGTGACCGATGGAAATGATACTACATATATATTTGCATGGACTTTACAGCCATTAGTATGTCATCAGGCATTTGATCATCAATACCATGTTGTAGGATATTCATATACTCACAGATTCTATGACCACACACAGTTTGCAGGCATCAGCCAACATTGACAGCCACAGACATTCAGTTTTTGCTTGTATCCTGGTTAAATGGATTCCAAGCAGTAGAGGACCCAGGGCTGAGCCTTGTCGAACACCGCTGCTTACAGAGCAGCTACTGGAGGTGGATTTCCCTATTTTGAGTATGTGTTACATCAGTGAGCTTACTGACCCCTCTAATGATATTATCATGGATACCTATGTGGGTGTTTTTGTCAATGATACCTGAGCAGGGGATAGAGTCACAGAGCTTGCCTAAGTTCAGGGGGTTGTATGCCTGATGTCCCCTCACCCAGGTATTTGGTGACTGCTTGGACATGTCCACCAGGTTTAACAACCATGATCTCCCTGTCAGAAATCTAAACTGTGTACAGTCAACTGCTTGTAGATTATATATAGGTGTGCTGATCAGCTCCATAATGATTTGCCCCACAGGCATACAGATATGACAACTCAGGCTAATAGTTATATAGTTCCGGTGGTTGGTGGATGCACCACCTCTGTGCAAGGGAATAACAATTGCCATTGTCCAGCAGTCAGCTGGGATGCAGCCAGTGGTTACAGTATGATTGGGTGAATGGTGTTAATAATCTTTGTTGGATCCCATGTAGGACACAGCCTGGGATATTAGCATGTCCAATAGTTGCTGTGTATCCCCCATACAGAGGCCAGTTATGACCTGCAGTGTAGATATGGTACAGGTTGTAGGACTGTCATGTGGCACATGTGGTGGGGACAGGTGAGTAAAGTTGAGAGAGAACCTGTGGGGCAACAGGTTAGCTATGAGTACAGACCCATTACATGTGGTATCCTTAAGTACAAGTTCACCAACAATCTGGGTCTTTCCTCTGAAGTTATGTTTGTAACTAAACTGTGCATTGTATGTCTGCTTTATGGGGGAGGCTAATTTTGTCAAATACTGTTTCTGCACAACATCACAACAACACTATGTGCTTGTATTAGCTGAGGAGGTTGTGCCTCCATTTTAGGGGGCATCCGCACCCCAACTGTCACACAGCAATGTCCACCTCTTATTGTACAGCTTGCTAATGGCAGTTGTCCACCAAGCAGGTTTGCTAAGCCATGAGGAGCTTGTGTTCCTCCTGTCAGGTACAGCAAAGTCTATGCAGTTGTACTGCTGCTTACATAAAGCATGTGTGTAGAGCTCTGTATACTTGCCTATCCTATCTGAGGAGGGGGTGCAGTCAAGTTATGTAAACTATCCCATAGGAGGTAATAAATTGCTTTATTGAAGTATATTTCTGCATTTTCTGCAAGGGGGGAGGTTAGGTCTGCTACTTAGTTTTAATGAGACTGATCTATGGTCATATCTCACCAGGGAGGACCTCACAGTGGGGGACTGCAGTGGTCACCCATATTGATAAAGACATGATGCACTACCTTGGCTCCACTTTTGAGGAAGTCATGCCACTGGTCAAGGACATTGTAATTAAGGATGTGGACTAACCTTTGGGCAAGTGAGCTTCAGCATGACTAAGCAACACAGTTGGCAGTTACTTAATGTCACCCCAAACCATGGTGTACTGATATATCTTAAGAGACACAAGTAAATTCAAATAAGCACAATGGGTGTCTGGATTCATGGAGCAGCTCCTGTAGCTGGCAATGGCTTGATAAGGAGGTGCCCTTCCAGCAGTGAATAGCACCTGCAGTGTCTCTATGAAATCATGGTGTTTCACTAAATCTGGATGTGTATCTATCCTTGATTAATATGTATGCACCACCTGCATTACCTTGCACGCTGTCAAGTCTGAACATGTGGAAGGACATGTAGTCTGGTATGGCTTTGGTGTTGTACACAGCCTTGAACCAGGTGTCTTTGCACAAATGTCTGCATATTCCAAGGTGGGGACACCTTCCACAGACCGGGGGTTAGTGTTGCATTCCCAGAGCTGTAGCAGCATAACCATGATGTTGTATGAATATAGTGTACTCATTGCAAAGTTTTCTCTCCAGACCATGTCTATAAGATGCACTGTGGCAATGTCAGCAGCCTTGGCCAGTACACAGCATCCCATTTGTTGAGCAAGTCATCCAAGTGGACATGTAGTGGATCCACGTATAATGACACTACAAGCTAAGGCAATTATTGATGTCCATCATTTTCTATGGGTATTGAGCCATATCCTAGGTGAGGGTCAAATGTAGCTGAAAGCTATGGGCATACCTATGAGAGACAAAGAGTGTCTAAGCTCAGTCATGTATCTGCATACAGTCCAGTGACGTATGTCCATAGTCATACACACCTGCTGGAACAATGATATCATCATTATGCTACCTGATATTCCTTGAGTTGCAGCAATGTGTGGTATGGTGTATTGTGTCAACCCACAGACAGATAATTCTGACTTTTACCATATGTAACCTGGTGGCACACACATCAATGTGTCTCATGATGTAATCACCTATGAATAATAGGTTTGATTTTGTGTTTTGCCTCAGGTGTTTGACCGGTGAGACAGTGGTACATGAACTATTATGTGTACTGTGCTCTCCAGGGGTATGATTGTCTGAGGTGTCTGTTGTTTGGGAATGTGTCTGGTAAGGTGCTGAAGACATGCAGGTGTGTGTGATCTGTATGTGGGTGGAGCAGGGGATGAGCTGTGCATATTGGCAAAATGTTCATTGTTATATGTACTGACTGCTGTTTGAGACACCATGGAATCAAGGTTTGAAATACAGTCACATCTGTCACACATTGTGTTTGTATGGCATAGGAGTAGAGGGGTGGGGATACTGTCCACATCTCATCAGCAGTCATTGATAGTGCCATTAGCAATACAGTCATGCTTGTGTGTACATCACAGCACACCATTGTAGGCAGTGTCATGACAGATGGTGAAATGTAACATGTCACCTTTATGTAGGTCTCCTAAGGTAACACAGCACCTGACAGTGTCCCATACAATGCTTTGCCAGCTATGTGGACCTTGGAATTACCATAATCCTGTAATTAGGCTCTGTCCCAACACCATACCTACAAATGTGACACTGTGCAAGTCCAGCAAAGTTAGGGTCATGCTGCCACACCCTTGTGGTTGATAGCCTGAAACACAGTGTTTGTAGGCACTCCTTGCAGTGAAGATGTGGATGTCCATGCATGCAGAGGACTTGTTCAAATTTGCTGACATTACATTGGCCTTTCAAGCATACAATGCCTGTCAAGCAACCAGACAGCAAACTGGTTGTTGTGTGACATGATGTGGGAATGCAGACATGTGTTCTGGGTACATAACTGTACAGTATAAAATACCTAGAACATGTGGCAGGTGGACACACTTTGGCCAAAGGTGACCAGTCCTCTACAGTAGGCCTTAGAGTCATGTCATGCAGATATCCACCATTAATCTGTTGTAGGGCAGGATGCATGCATTGTTGTGAAACTGTCACCTAACATGGATCACCACTGCTGCGGTGCTTGTTTCAGCAATCTTGGGAATCTATGTCACTGGACATTGCACATTATATTGTGACACTGCAGCTGTGCTCCTAACCACCATCTGGTCAGTTCCCTAGTGACACACCACCAACTGTGGTACAGAAGGCATAATACATGCAAAAGCCAACTGATTGATCAGGTTGCTATTCAAGGCATCGATCTGGAGAAGGGTATGTGAAGCCAAGAGAGCCTTTCATGATGAGGGATAACTATATGGATGAGCAAACAGGCTGTGTCCTGCTTCTCATCATCAGCTTCATTGTAACATTTTGTGGGTGATGACAGAAATGGTATCGGAGCTTGGTATCCCCCAAGAGAGTGGTTGTGGCATTAGTAGTAGCCAGGCACCAGCAATTTCCCTGTGCTCTGTACAGACATCTTAGATGACTCTTTTCTTGGAACATGATGGAAGTAACTGCAATACTTAGTTGCACATAGGACAACTAGCATGCATTGTCCCCAGATCTCTCAGTCATCTGATATGTAAAGCCATGAAAGGAGTTAGCATGGATATGATCAGTAACAATGTTGTATTCCTACTGATACTGAACCAAGCACAGTTTGTTTTGCTCAAGGGCAGATCATGCCTACCTAACCTATCCAGTGAATCTCATTGAGTGTTACACTATGCAATGGATGAGGGGAATATGACTCACTCCACCTACCATGGTCTGGCAAGGTGCTTGACAATATTAGGCCAACAGGCCTTGCTGAAAACAGCATAGGTTATTAACAGAGTGGTATGTCAGCTACTGGATAGCCAAATGTCTGATAGTGATAATCTGGGAAGAAAGCATTCGGTAGTCGAACACTACAATGATGCCGGTCACTAGTGGACTTCCCTCAGACATCGTTAATGGAGTACCCCTTCTAGCCATTCCTTTCTCTGCAGTCATGGCCACTGCCGGTGACCTCTGACTGAGTATGTTAGCAGGTGATTACATATTACGAGCTATCACTGAATCCCACACAGAACCAACAGTTATCCAGGATGGCCTGAGACACACATTCAGTTGTCGTCAGAGACACTGACAAATAGTAAATGCCAAGGACTCAAAATAGTATTCTTTTGGAAGTCATCCACCCCTGGAAAATATAGTAGTGTCTGCACACTGCACACAGTTCAGTCATTACTCGTGACTTACTGACACAGAGTAATGTAGCTTTTGATTTTCACTGGTCGGTAAGATGTGAGGATCCATTCAATTTTGTACAACCTATAAAGAAAGGTATGGCATGAAAATCCCAGACTGTCATTGTTATACTGTGTTTGGCACTCTTCACATCTATCATTGAGTACAATGGCACCTTTGCTATGTCACTCTACAGGTATACCTTACAAATGTAGTAGCCACAGAGGTTCTTAAGTAAACCAATACATATTGCAGATAACATGTTATATTCAGACCATTTCAAGATTGTACATGTGTAGTGTGTCTCCTACATGCTTTGGAGGGGATGGCTGCCACACAGGGAAGTGTCAGATCCCAATGTCTACCTCCCACTTATCCAAGTCAGGACTAACACATGTATTACCTATTATGCACACCTACACTGTCACGGGGGTGTAAATAGTACATGCTGGAGAGACAGGTACATAACACGGACACTACACCCTACATGTAATAGGCTCCCCATGCATGGGAAGCACATGTCTGCTGTAATGCACATCATGTGCAAGTTACAAAATGGGATGCAGAACAAGACAAACATAACTGGTGTAGGACAAATGTCTATAATGGACAAGGACATTTGTAGATGGGTTATCTCCATCACCATAGCTTGTAGATGTGTTAGCTCCTGAAACCCTGGTGACACTTATCAAGGGTATCAGACCTTTTCACAGATTAGGGATGCATGAGTAGGCTGAATGATGCCATTGTCCTTGTTAGCCTATTATACACATATGGACCTATGGATCCATGCACCTATAGTGCTGTATCTTACTAAAGACATATTTCTTCTGTGCTGACATTCAATCCTGTGCTGTGATATCTATGGGTTTATTGCCACTGTGTATCCATAGGTGTCCTGTACAGACACCAGAAACTGAGCCATAAACAATTCCATGACGCACCTTTCATTGTGTAAATATACAGCCATTACAACAACATACAACATGAGGTGCACAAAATAATGTGGCTTACTCAGTACAAATGTCAGCATACAATATCTGTCAGTGACCAGTGCAAGTGGCATGGCAAAGCAACACTGGATTACACAATTACATATTAATTTATATTATCACCCTGTGTATCAGACACATAGTTTCATTTCCCTGCATCAATGATGAAGAAGACAGGGATGTGACACAGGAATCATCACTTGCACAGGGTGTTGTGTGGAGGTACAGGGGGTCTAGGCTGACCCAATAGGTTGAAAGCATGTGTGTGAATCAGGAAGGGAAACAGGCAAGATGGACTATGGAAATGTGCCATGTGTGTCTGTAGGTGACCTGATTTTGACAGTGGTGTGTGAGTGTGGATATGAACACAGTCAAGCTCAGTGCTACCCCTACATGTGTGTATGTTGGACAGATTTAACCATGCATGGTAGAGCTGACAGTTCACCGTCTCCACCCCTGAACACAGGAACTGGCTCTGTCAGGTGTTGCACTGGCACCTCCATGTCCAAGGACAGAAGCATTGCTAGTACCTCATAATGATTGCTGTCTGCTGGGACCATGTACTCCATGGGAACACCCAGACAATGTGCGTTCCAAGACAGATATTCTGCGATCTGTCTCAAACCAGCATCTTTCCACTGCATCAGTGAACTGATCCAGGGTATCAGCAATGTGGTGAAGGCAGTCACGGATGTCAGACTGCGCTGCATCCATAACTCTTAGCATTCATCTGGAGTTCCTTTCAGAATGTGCCTGTGCCTCCATGATGGCCCGAAACATATGTCAAGTGACCAGTGATGAGACACCTGCAACAAGTGGTAGAGGGACAGCAGGCCTCCTATGAGCACTCATCAATCCGCCTGTGTGGAACCTCACCAGCTCTCTGGCTATGGCCAGTGTCAACATTCACTGGACCCATAGTTGCCACATTTTCTTGTTTAATGTCCCCACTCTCTGACTGTCCAATATCTGTAGCCTCTGGGAACTGGGTATGTGTAAGCATACTGACTGTGTTTGGTGATAATGAGGGCAGAAGAGAGATGTAAACCTCTGGGACAGATTCAGCCCCTGAAACTCCAACCTGTGTCTCACTTTGGCCACCACCATTATCAGAGTCTGAAGAGACACTGACATCAGGTTGTGTAGGGGATAGAGACCAACCCCCCCCCCAAAAATCTGTGATAAAGAAAGGAAAAGCAGTACATTAATACCTGCACTACTATACTCTGCAGTACTATGTTGCAATATATGTAAAGCTGTATACACTGTTGTCACTATTACAGACCTGTTGAACCCCCAACCTCACATAGCAGAACATGAGGACATTACTTTTCCCACAAACAGCTGCAGTTACTTATAAATAAAATAATCAGCAACAATGAGGTACACTGTTGACATTTGTGAATACTCTGCACAGTTGACACATATGGTAATCTGTAATGCCCTGACAACACTGTCACGTCTATCAGTGTGGTCACACCTACAAGGCATAGGTATGACTCTAAAGTGTGTACAGTCAGAAAATATCTGTGCAGTTGAAAATCATGCTGACAATTCAGCAATCCAGCCAGCAGGCCTGAGATGACACTTTAGGGAATACATTGCAGTAAATCTACATCTGTAACAAAATAGTATTACTCTTACCAGGAGCAGGACCACAGCCTTGTCTGATACCTGACAGGCCTGTGAAAAGTTGAGGGAATGTAAACACCACTGCATGTTGCACTATAACAGGGTAATACATCCATATATCTCACATTTACAGTAGCTAATTTACTTGTTAGGTTGGTTAAAATATGAGCATAAGATTCAAACTGCAGTTAAAGTCCTTCCCCACAAAAACAAACATCTGACACCCACGTAAAAGTATGTACACCCTGACACACTGAATGCAACAGTATTCCAAAGCTGATCAAACTAAGCCTACCTGGATGCTCCTCTGGCATGGAAACAGTGGCACCCACATCCATGATATATGGTGTGATGTATGCCTGGGAGATATCATGTGTTCCTAGGTTCAGCAGGAATCCCTCAGTGGCTGGTAACACCATGATCCCTGGCCATGTTTGCTGCTCTTCTGCATGCAGCATTTATCATATCTGTCGCACAGTGTCAAACCTGCTCTGGTGTTCTATGGCATTAGCATCAATGACAGGTCAGCCAACAATGCTGCTTGCTGTTCCCTGTTTTGCCTCCAGTAGGACAGTAAGAGTTCATGGTGTTGGCGGAGGCCTTCCAGGAGTATATCATTCTCAGCATCCATAAAAGGGGCATGGTGTCTTGCATACATGTTTCCTGAAAGAAAACAAAATGGGAACACATATCAGGATCACATACATGGGAGTACACTATGTAGAGATACACCAAGAACAGAATGGTTGGCAGTATCCACTGCTTGATTACACATATCATATTCCATAGTATGCAAACATACTAAGCATGTGGATACAACTAAGATACTAACAATAGTCAGCTATTCCTGTTTGTGCCATGACAGATACTGCTGTATGATCACATACCCAATACAGGAGTCCATTGTAGTGTGTCTCCCAAGGGCAAACAAAGAGCAAGGTGACAAACAAAGAGCAGTGTGCAGTTACAACCAATATAAAGGGACACTCCCATGAGACCAGTGTGCTACATTGTCAATAAGCGTTCCACCCTTGATGTATTGTACATCCTCTGTAGGTTTAACAAATCTAGAGATCAATGACATGTCATCATTGCAGTTCTCAAAAAGGCTTAATACTGTAATCCCCATTCCCTCTAAGTATATTCGCACATATGCATTGTGGTAAACAAAAGGTTACATACCTGATGGAGTACAATACTTACCTGTTGATATGTGAAGATACATAACGTTTTTGACAACATGTTTACTGTGTGAAGAAAGTCTCATACAGACTGGTTCCCCTAGATAGCTGTTTGCCTTTTCAACATGGTTCTCATTATCAGGTGGTTGCCTCTTACCAGTCTGTGGTTCTGAAATGCTAATTGCAGACAACCCAGCTGATTTGCACTATAATCAGGTAATGACATGCAACTAAAGAACAAGATATAAGGCCTTCATGTAAATTAGAAGCCCTTTCTGATATGTTGTGCTGGATATTACTGGGGCAAGATAAAACATGGATAAAGAGTGGATGATGCAGTCATTCATTGATGGCATCACAATAATTTAATTTAAATGCTACACACCACTGGATCTGAACCCAGGACCATGTGTGGCAAAACTTATTGTCTGCAAAGCATTTAACTGACTGAGCTACTGAGTCACTGTTACAGCATGTGTATTTGTGAAGGTATAAATGCACACATACAAACTGTCACATACCTCTATTAAATCCATTATTATGTGCATGGCTTTATAGTGATGTATTTCTCCACCAGAGTCCCAGCTAAACATGTATTTTGCTATTAATGTTTTAGCAGGTGTACTTGTACTTGTTGCTGATAAAAGTGCCCATTTACCTGTTATTAGAGACCTCACTTGCATCCATTAGTCTGTGTCTGGCTTTCTAGTTGTGTAGTCCCGTACCAGACTCCAAGTTACACTCCCAGTTTTTCCATTACACTTTCAGCAAGTTTGCATGATGTGGAGGGATGCGCAGCTCTGCTTAAACATGCTTAATGATGGTAACTTGGAATTACTATGTTTTGCTTAAACCACCTGTTTTAATTAACAGCTGTGTGTTGTGGCAGGTTAATGCAATGGTCTGCAGGTGTGATGGCCTTGGGTTCAAAATAGGGGACAGGTGTTTATTTTGTGTTTATTATCATTTAAAACACATATATCAATATAGCTCCATTTAGCTGAACTTAGTGATGCTATGCAACATGGGGAAAGAAAACTGGGGAGATAAGACAGTGGTGAAATGGGGTTCAAGCAGGAGGAAAACATAGTGAAAGGCAGGTAAGTATGTGCAGGAAAGGTGTAGGAAAGAACCATAGCTATCCATTTCTTGTACAGTAACAACTGTGCACTTTGACAGAATTTGTAGATGAATTTTGACTGTTACCCCCAGAGACAGAGGGGTGAGGACAACATAACTGTGTTGTTAAGCCCATTGGACTAAATTACATGTGTACAGTGGACATGTGCGCAAAATGGAGAGCCATATATGGGACAATATTTTTATTTTTTTAGGACAGGTGCCCATTTTTTTAAGGTGAGAGTGGAATGTTGGGGAAGGGACATAGGAGGTAAGTGTGGAGGAGGTAAGTTGGAAGGTGAGGAAGCTTTTGCAGACAGACAAGACAGATAAGACAGCAGACAGGGGTGGTGTGTGACATAAGAGATGGGTGAACACCTTGCATGGGGAGGGTGTTGTGCAATCCCAGTCTCAGGTGCCTCCACAACGTAGCAACATGATTCAAGTTCCCACCCATGGGACTGTCAGCACTGCTTCTTCACTGACCCTGGGGTGGCAGTGGTTGAGGCTGGGCTCCGGGGTGAGGCTGCCCCACCAGTTGTCAAGCATCCCCACCACCTAGTGTAGGCAGCATCCAAAGCCTTGGAACACTATCTTGCGCACCAGTTTTGATAGTTCATCATGGTTGACAACACCACTCGCTCCACCACTGCTCCCAGAGGGGGGCCCAGTGCTGGCATGTGAGAAGGAACTATCCAACACCACAGGTAGTGCAGGGGCAGCAGAGGGGGCACCACCAGGGTGTGGCCCAGATGTGCTGGGCCCTGGTGCTATGGCCAGAGGAGCCAAGGTTGGTGGATCACCTGGAACTGGCCTACCTTGTCACACTGTAGTAAATTAGATATATCAATACGTTAAGCTTAGTAATAATAAAACCAATGTTAGTATTAACATAATGGAACATAATATTGATTAATCCAAATACATATTAAGGTATATTATGTGGAACACAACAATAAATAACATAACAGTAAGCATGTTTACAGCAAACCAGTATGAAATAACCCCTAAGGTCAAAATAACAGTTTAACAAAATATATTAATACTAAATAATAATAATAAATAACATTAATAAACTAAAGAAGATAAGGGGTAGTGAGAGAGAGAGAAACATACCATTGAATTTGCGGATGATATTAATACAGACTACTAATACAGGTGTGCAGTGTCAGTTGTGAGTACAGTGAGTCAAATTCTTCTATAGGTGATGTAGCATGTACATACCTGTCAAGCTGTTAGCATGGGACCGTATGGGCCAAACACTAACAAATGCAGGCACACAACTACAGAGAACTGCTTCACATCACGTGCATGTGCATAACTACCAAGGAGTTCTGTAAATGGATTTGCAAATACATTGCATTCCAGGTAATCATTTATCTGCTAATAACGGACCAGACAGATTAGACAGTTGTCATTACATTAAAAAAACTCATGACAGTTGAGAGGGATATTTGTGTACATTATGTAGACTAGACAACCATCATGTCTTAGTTGGTAGGCATGGGAGTAGAACCCAAAAGCTGTGACTCCAGGGGACATGTGCACGTAATGTAACAATTGACTGCAGTGACATTCAAACACACATGCAATGAATACAGCTCTACTGTACTTATTTGAACACATTACTTATGAAACCACAATCCTGCTTTAAACTTTATTGTTATTGCTCCTTAGAATCTGTAAAGTATATACATGATACCTGCCCAGAACGTGGGCTACCTTACCCATGTACTTTGTTCCTGGAGTGGGAAGAATACAGAGAATTATTTGACTGAAAATGGCCTGAAGATGGCCCTGAACCATACTGTGGGCTGTGAAATACATTTATCAGGCAATTAATTTTGCATTCTTTATTTATGTCAGTTTTACAGTTGATTGCAGTGACATCTGAAAGCACATGCAATGAATACAGCCCCACTGCACTTATTTGCATACATTACATATAAAACCACAATCCTGCTTTACACTTTATTGTTATTGCTCCTTAGAATCTGTGAAGTATGCACATGATATCTGCCCAGAACGTGGGCTACCTTACCCATATAATGTGTTGCTGGAGTTGGGGGAATGCAGAGCATTATCTGACTGAAAGTGTCCTGAAGACAGCCCTGAACCATACTACGGGTTGTGTAATACATTTTTCAAGCAATTACCTTCTCATTCTTTATTTATTTCAATTTTACAGTTCACTGCAGTGACATTAGAACATGCATGCAGTGAATACAGTCCTACTGCAGTTTTTTGCACACATTAGTTATCAAACCACAATCCTGTTTTAAACCTTATTGCATATTGTTATTGGTATTGTTTATTGTTTATTGCACTACAGTTATCAGAAAATATCCATATGTACCACACACACCATGCATCCTGGCCAGACACCCAGCATGAGACTGGACATTGTGAGCCTGTTCAGTTGCAGCTGTTGGAAGAGAAGCACACCATTATGTATACCAGTTTTGCACAGATTCAGCTTGTATTTTAGGAAAGTACTAACACATATACATGGATATGTGTGTGGCATGCCCAGCCCTAGCCTCTTGGACCCAGGTGTCCAAGGTTCCCCTCTTCATTCGCTTCAGGTCATCATAGTGGTGACAGAACTGCTTACCAGTGTGGGGGATGCCAGTAGCATCAGTAAAGTCCCTGGCCAACTGATCCTAGGCTTCAGCTTTACATTCTGAGCCCTGGTAATCACCCTGCAACAGCCGGGGTTCATAGATTCAGAGCAGGAGTCCAGCAAACACTCTGGACTCCTGCACACCCCACATCTGGGAACAAAAGCATGTTCCCTCACCAGCACTGCCAGGTATATCAACAGGTTAGTAAGATTCCAACGAATTCTGCAGAATTTCCACCTATTGACCCTAATATAGGCTGTTTTCCCTTCCTTACATTTCATACTGTAACATTCTAAAAAGTGTTGCATTGCTTAGTATTGAGCAAACCTGCTTAGCTGAGCTGAGCATCTCGTAAACTCTCACAACCGTGTTTTAGTGAAGCTTAGCAATGCGCAAACAGGAGTAGCTATTGACCATGTTTAAGCAGTGCTTAGCACCATGCAGTTTATCCAAATGGAACAATTTTGTTTTTAAATTAAACTGCTCTTTAGTTCACTTCACACATTTCCACAGCACTTAATGTACAAAGGTATGACTGTTGAGGACTCAAAGCCAAGACCTACTATACGTTAGGCCATGATTCTACTTATTTAGCTACTTGGATAGTAAGAAAACCAGTATACCTTCACATATACTACTAAGCTACCCGTTAGTGTTGCTAACACCATGCTGTGCCATGCCACACAAATGGCCATTCAAAAAAAATAAATAAAATAAAAAAATGTAGACAACTATAACTAATTAATTACATGTGATTTCTATTTTTAGATGTCTGGCAGGTGACAGGTGTACATGTGTAAGCACAGTTGGGCACTGTTGCTCTCAGTGTCACACCATGCAAATGGGCAGAAAAATAATTTAAAAAAAAGTAAAAAAACAAAAACACAACTATTACAACTCACATATTTCTACACTAGCAAGGTACATTACAGAGATTCTTATCCTGTACATAACATCTGTCCAGGTATTCCTCTACCCACTACACCACTGTCTACATGGATTCAATATTCATGTTACTATGATCTCCCTCGGCAGTGCACCATGATTAATATGCATGGTGTGCTGCCGAGGGGGTACCATGGCCGTGTACATGGATACATTCCCTGTAGGCTCTACACAAAGCCTACATGAATTTTATTGAATCCTAGGGTATGAATAAATTGAAAACAAGGATTTCAGGTCATCTTTCTGACATCAGATGAAAAAGGCTAGAGGAATGCCTTATTCAAATATTTATTAGAACACCCCAGACATTCCTGTTTTAAATTTATCATTCTAGACTGTGTGGAGATGGATGAGCTTGAAGAGGATGTCAGTGGTGTGTTGGAGAAAAAAGAATTATGCTGGCAGTTGAAATTAAATGCTTTCAGAAAACCAGTATTTAACTACTATTGCTCTATTAAGAGTGTGTTCTGTTGGACTCATCTTTTTGTTTCGTTGGTTCGTTTAACTTTTGAAGTTTTTTTCTATTAAGAGTGTGGCAAATTTAAGTAAGCTGCCACACAATCTGTAAAGGTTTTTTAGGGAATTTTTTGAGGAATATTTTTTATGTACTAAAAATATATTAAATTATAATAAAATGATGTGTCAAAAAAAAAAAAAAAAATATATATATATATATATATATATATATATATATATATATATATATATATATATATATATATATATATATATATATATATATAGTTACTTTAACATTAATTCTGCTTTGATTAGATTTATTGCATCACATGAGAGATTTAAATGGTAAATTCAAAACACATTTGTTTTATGATGCTACCATGGAGCATTGGTATAATTCCCCCATTTACCATACTGGTGGAAGCTCATGCCCACTCATGCGCACAGCTGTACACTTTCATACATTATTACCTTACTTCATCTACTGTTTCCTGTATTTTGTGTTTTTTTTCCACTAGTTTTATTGTATAAACATTTTTTGGGCTGTAAACATGAAAACTGTCATGACTTTTTATTTATTTATTTTTTTGCAAAGCACTGCCATTTTTTCAGAGTTGTTAATAATTTAGTTTTTTATACACACTAATACACATGGATGGATATTTACTAAATATTATTAGGCAGATGTATTTTTATAGTGTTCTAGTTTGATTATGTTTATGATGTATTATGTGTATTTCTTGATTGCAGTTCTTATCACAGACCAGATGAAGGCTTTATTGCATTAGTTAGTCAAAAGCAATTTTAGTTAAAAGTCTTTTTATGTATATATTTTTTCTGTATATATTATGCTTTTCTTAATACCTGATCTGGGAATGTGGATTGCAAATAGATTGGTAGTGTTTTCTTAACTAGGATTTAGTTTGATCTAATCAGTAGTAGTGTGTGGGGGTAGGTACTTGCTGTCCTAAAATGCATTACATTACTGCCCTGTTTTTATTGTTTGCCATAAATAGGCTGGTTTAAAACTAAACAATATGTGTATTTTCCACACCTACTTCTAAGTATATAAAAGCTGGTATGTTTAATGGTGTTAAAATATTTTTGATTTTTTTGTTACTGAGGACCACTTGTCTATGATTGGGAGGGTGGCCTAATGGTTAAGGTGTTTACCTTACAAACACAAGGTGCAGGGTTTGAGTCTCACAAGGGATAATTGGCTAGGCTTAAAAATGCTCACAAGGGCAGTTAGCTTAGTACTAATCTATGAACCTATGATGAATAAAGGCGTGTTGCTTTGGAACACTGCCTGGGTTTCATGATTTTTGGAAATTATTGTGACTGAGCTCATCAATAAAGTTTTAAAACAACTAGTTTGTCTGTTTTTTTCTTTTTTTCCTCAACACTCATGGTGGGGAGGTTGGAACTAGACAGATTCCTGTGCTTGTTCATTTTTTAACATAAAAATGAAAGCCACGTTGTGTGCAGATGCTGAAATCAAACATGATGGTGCAATTTAGAACTGAACAAAATGTGCATGAGCTAGGTCATCAGCTTATCTGTATATCATCATTTTCAGAACAACAGGTGTATTAGTCAAGCCAAGATGCTTGGAGTAATATCTACATTAGCTGAATAGTATGTGTTAGTGGTGGCTTTGGAACCAGTACCCACAATGCTGCATGCCACAACAAACACAAAACAAAACTGATGCCTGCAACAACACACTCAGACTATGCATTACTGTGCTTTGACTGACTATGATGTGCATCAGATGTTACCATGCACATGTTAGCCAGTAAGGGAAGTAGGACACAGTCATCATCATCATCATTTGTATGGGGGAGTGGGGCATAGTGGCATGGAACAGCAACATTAACATAGTTGTTAGGACAGTGCATCAGTCGCTGACACACCACCAACTTCATAGCTGGGACATAGTTAACCACTACTATGTGGACAGAGGAATTAAAAGAGAGCTAGTAGACATGTGACAGCTTCACATGGGATCAGGGGAGATAAATGAACTGCCTATCCTAGTGAATACAAAGGTTTATATAGTATTAACCATCCCTGCTACTGGGAAATTTCAGCATCTGACTCAAAAAATACTCAGGATTTTACAGTCTCAGCCTCATGAATCCTACACCCTTTCATAGATGTGATGCTGATTCATGTAGGCAAACATATTTGGTTTTCTCAGACAATAGAGGTGAGATCCACCAAAGTGCAGGCCTTCTATAACATAGTATATTTCCCTGATGTCTTGGGGTTTATTAATTGCACCTGCATTGCTATTAAGACCTCCCTTGCTCCACATGGCATTTGGTATGTTGGCTAGAAAGGCTTCCATTCTATCAACTGCAAAGTGTACAACGTGTCTGTGTGCCAAGCAGACAATTACTATGATTCCAACATTTAGCACAAGAGCAATCTACATCATGGATTCATATGAGAGAACATTCCACAGCGCCATCTACTTAGTAGATGTACACATGTCCAACCTTAGAGAACATGAAGGTGCAGTATCATGAACATAGATAGCAGATCACTCATAATGGTGTTTGCTGTTGTGTGTTGAAGGTGATGATGCATATGCCTTGGAATGAAGGCTGATGACCCTCATCCACTGTCCTCAGACAGCGACAAAGATTACAGTCTGCAAGGTAATGCGGCCAACAGAAAATTATTGAGCTTGTGTTTGGAAAGTTGAAGTCCTTCTTAGCCTGCCTAAATAAATCTGTTGATACATTGCAGTATGCTCCAGAGATGTGCAGCAAGATATATGTGTTGTGCACCCTGCTATACAACATAGTGTACAAAAACTGTTACAGTAAAGGGAGACTGTAGCATTGGCTGACATGACAGTGCCAGAAACTGCAGCAGCAGAGGAGCTGAGTGAGGGGTCATCAGAGAACACAGCTACAGTGGGCTTCTCTGCAAGACAGAGGTGGGCACATTTCACTGTGGGACTGGCAAAGAGGTGATGTCTGATCCATAACCATGGGCCATAACAAGACAAACACAAACCAAAACTGACACATGCAATCAATGACACACCCAGACTATGCTTTACTGTGAATTGACTGCACATGTAAGCCAGAGAGGGGGGGTAGGCCACAGTCATCATCATTTACATGGGGTGGGGCATAGTGGTATGCAGCAGCAACACTAGCATACTTAGCAAGATTATAGCTGGTGTCTATGATAAGCACTCACAGATCTGGGGAGTTGTTGGATGTCACAGATTATGCCTTCAGGTGATAGTCTGGAACTTCCAGGTGTGAAATGTTGGTTCTGTGTACACTACGGCCTTGCAGTGTCCTGTCTTGAGGCATGTGGCTTGGTAGATAATGTGGAACATCGCGTGTGCTGGAATGTCACTGTGGTCTCTGGTCTGTGCTTCTGATAGATGGATGGTGGTCAGTACACTATGGGAACACATGGCTATGTTTTTGTCATGGTACCATCTACAGGAGAGTAGGCTGGTGTTGAACTATGGCACTCTGAGTGGGATGCCTGGTGAGGTGTGTCCATAATGGAGCCAAACAAACATTGTTCGTGTCCAAGTGAGCATACACTGCAAGGAGTGAAGGCCTCAGTGGAGCTGGAAGAGCATCAGCCATTTCCAGTTTAGCATACATGGCAAGGGTAGAGCTTACTGTAAAGCCATCTGAGTATTATCCATTACAGGTGAGCACCTACGGCCAGGGGTGAATGTAGCCATTGAGAGTGTGACCATCTCTGTGCTAAGAAGCTATGCACACCTGCAGTACATAACCACCCCTACCCCATTTACAGCATCTAGTTCACAGCAGCCACAGGAATGTACTAAGGGCTGCCAAATGGGCTGCCATTGCCTATATGCTTTACACATTCCTGCAACTGGTGGTCTTCATACAGGTTAGGCAGCACTCACAGCATCTTTGATGTGGCCTGATTAGAATCAATCTTTGCTTGGATCATTGCCCTGCACATCTGCTGATTTATGCCAAGGGTAACACTCACATCATGGAATAATTGCCTTCAGAGTACCAAAATCCACCAATTTACCTCTCCCCAAATACAGATCTGTGCACATCACATGTGGTGCTAATGCTATCTGCACTGGTATGGACTGTGTATTATGTGTGGGATAACCTGAGTTGAATGTGGCACTATGTGACTAGGGCGGCTGTCTAGGGCCTGGTGTTGGCTGGTCAGCCTGGCTTTGCTATACAAAAATCTGCCTTCCATAAATACAAAACAGCCCCAGAAACCAACACCCTAATATCATCATCAGAAACCTAGCATAGTGTCTGGACATCTGTATGGGAGATTTAAATAATATCTGCTGCTGATTTACAAGTAGAGAAACACAGCAGCACCTTTCAAGATTGTCAGCAAAGAAATGGAGTTTTAAGTAATAGTAAGCTTGTCCTATTGATTTAGGCAAACATCACTGTGTGTTTGTGTATTTGTGTGTGTGTGTGTGTGTGTGTGTGTGTGTGTGTGTGTGTGTGTGTGTGTGTGTGTGTGTGTGTGTGTGTGTGTGTGTCTGTGTGTTTTTGTCACTTACTTGACATTAGAGAGAGCATTTTATACCAGCATGTAGGATACTGCTATTACCATCTTCTCCTCACCAGATACTGCTGATGTCATCACCTATAAACTGTTGTCTGACACTCTCCATGTTAAACTTGTGCTGTGATGCTTGCACTCAATACAGAGGTATCTAATGGATGTACTTAGGGAGGGGTTATGTTCTAACTGCAGTCAACTGGGGGGTGTCTGTGTGTGTTTGTGCACTTGCTTGACATTAGAGAGAGCATTTTATACCAGAGTCATCAGAGTCAAACCCTAAACTTTAATTAACTTTTACATTTTAGAACCCCCTCCGTCTTTGGATATATTTACATCCACTTGTTATGTGGAGTCTTGCAACCTGGTGGCACTGTTCAATCATTTGTTTTTTGGTTTGCTTGACACCTTCATCTTTGGAGTAAACTTTTATTTAAGACTTTGGTTTTACCATGAGTTTTTTTGAATAAACTTCAACTGGTTAGGGAGGGCAACCCGGAACAACTCACACAAAATAAATCAATGGGTCAATTAACTCAACTTTTGGAACTCATATTCAGCAAGTTAACTAAATTACTACTTCTTTACAATCAATAACTTTTCCAGTGCCAGGCAAAAATTTGGACGACAACACTGGTTTTGGTAGCGTGCGAGCTACCCCTACACCTAAGGGTTCAATCAGTGCTTCAAATGGAAGGAATGGCAGCCAAGATAGAGACTTAATTTATCCATGGAAGCTGTGTTATCGAATGTTCAGGATTTACCACATGGGATGAGAACTATAAATCCCACAGGTGAAAACTCCAGACCAAGAGTTTTGGGACACAATGAGTTCAAATGCTGGCTGTAACAAGACTTTCTTTTTCACTGCAACCAGTCTCACCAAGCAATGAACAGGTTTGTCTGTAGTACATACTCAATGATTTTGAGAACAAGCTTAAAAAACTTAGGACCCTACAAATTGACAATGTTTACCTGAGAGAATGCTTAAAAAGTGGTGAAATACCTAAAGGGCTGAGAGTTTACAAATTTTCATTTGAGATTCTAAAAGAGTCCATAGAGTATTTTGCTCTTGTGGACATGTTTAATACACATGACTCTGAATTACTTGAGTTTATCATCAAATTTAACAATAAACGTATTGAGACTTTAATGAATGAAACCTCTATTTTGGGACATGCTGTTACTAGTGACATATTGTTTTTTGAATATCAAAATAAGTAAAAGAATGTATTTAAGTTTGTTAATGACCACACCTCCAATGTAGCTAGGAAAAAGGAAAAGAAATGGTTAAGGGTCAGTAATGATTACACAGAAGGTAATGTTTATCCTTTAGTGGACAAGTTATTTAACAGGGAGTGAACAAGGAGTAGGGAAGAGAGATAACCAACCCTGAACCTGTTTTCGATAGTTTAGAGGGTGGGACCAAATATGAAAATATAGATCAATTTGATGAAGGTGCAGACTCTTTTGGGGCATGACCCTGGGATTTTTTCCCTCTTCCGAGGAGATCAGAGAGAATCAAGAATCAGAGGGGAAGGGGTCAATTAATAGCTTCAGTTCAAGGCAGGACACCCAGAAGCTGAAGGAATTACAGAGGACGAAGCTATACAACAAGAAACATCCAGAACAGGTAATTTTGAATGACCATCACAGTATTGCTCTTAAACATAATGGGAAGGTCCTTATTCATGATGGTTTTCACATTTGTAACTACAGTAATTTACAGGTTGATGGCACCTACTTTAATCTATTTGAAAAAAGGATTTAAATTTGTGCCAAAGAATAGAGGCAATATTACAGAAGCCATTGTAGACTCCTTTCCTCAATAAAGATAAAGAAAGGTACCCCCAGAAACTACTTTGAGAAAGAGAAGTATTTTCAACCCCTGCTACACAAGACTTTGTACACTTTTGAAAGCCTGTGAATGTGACCTTTATTCCCTTTATGATGAAAGAACTAGAAGGTTCTCCAACTTGACTGGTGAAGAACAAACTTTGTTAGATGAACTAACAAGAGACAAATCTATTAGGGTCACAAAACCAGACAAAGGTGGGGGTGCTATGATTACCACCCAAATAGACTATGTTAGCAAAATGTTTAATATGCTCCAGGATGACACAAGCTATTCAGTGGCATCCAGGAATGAAATTAACATAGCCTATAGAAATATTGATTTGTTTTGGAAGACACCCTATTACAAGGCACCATTTCACCCGAAGTATACAATTTTCTGTATATTAAGGACCACTCTATTCCAGCTGCCTTTGATATTCCCAAGACACACAAAAACATAGTTGACCCACCTTATAAATTAATAGTGGCTGCCCAGGGCTCTAAGACCTATCCCCTAGCAGTCTACATTGACAGAAAACTCAAACCTTTGTTAGGTCACCATTTTCATATCTTATGTGACTCATGAGACTTTCTAGTAAAAATAACCCCTGACCTTCTCAAGAACAAATAAGTTTTCTGACAATAGATGTAAGTGATTTATTTTCATGTATCTGCCAAGACACCGGGTTAGAATTTTTTAAAGAGTCACTTGTAGAGCAAAAGTTGTTTGATGCCAGTGAGACTAGACTTTTAGTGGATTTGATGGACCTAGTGTTGTGTAACAACTTCTTATTCTTCAAAGGTGAATACTAGAAGCAGGTTAGTGGGTTGGCGATTGAGGCAGCTTGCACCTCCATTTTTGCCAACTTGGTAATGCTAAATTGGGAGAAACTTCAAATAATGCACTCAAGATGCTCCCAACTGTGGTCACTATACATCAGGATTTTGCACAGTATGTTGATGATTTGGAGTAGTGGTCTTTTAGAAGTGGAGACATGTTTGTCCCACATTACCAACACTACCAGCTTCCTTAAATTTACACACAGATATAGTATTCAGACAAGTCATTTTTTGGATGTACACTTGACAGTCAAAAACAACAAATTTGTGTCAAGTATGTTTAGGAAACGCACATTTTCTAATTCTTACCTATACTACAACAGCTGCCACCCAAAGTCTTGAAAGAAGAACTTGGTCAAGGTCTAGTTCATTAGGGCAGCTAGGATGACATCCAATGATGATTTATTCCACAGGGAGCTTGACACCATGTTTTTAGACAGAAGATGTCCACCAGACTTGTTAGAGTCAGTGAGGAAAGACGTGGTCAAAAATAAGAATTTCAAATTCCATCCTATTTTATGCACATCAATACTTTTAAAAGGAATAGATCAGGTGAATGAGCCAAACCCAGATAATGTTCACCTCGGGATGGCCATAAAATATGACAGACTAAGTAGCAGGGTGAAAAATATTATTACTAACAACTAGGCAATTTTGAGAACAGATGAAACTTATTAACCACTTCGGAGAAAAAGCCAAATTTTGTATTTAAAGTACACAGCAATATAAAGGAAGTTTTTGAAAAGGGCAAAGAAGTTCTAAGAGAGGGCACCACAAAATGTGGCAGATGCAGTTACTGTCAATATATTATTGACAGGAAAGATGCCACTTTAAACAACTACTGTCAATCTGTCATGTTTAGTCTATTTAGCTGTTTGTAACTACTGTTTTTCTTTTTATGTGGAGAAAACAGAGAGGACATTGGAAGGATTTATGAACACTTATACCATAAGAGAAAGGCCAATTTAAATAATGCCCTATAGAGACATTCCATAGCCTGCTAGGGTTTAATTTTTTTTTTTTCAGTATTTTAAAAACTGTTCAACACAATGCCAGGGGAGGACCCTGGAAAAACAGATTGGAATACAGAGAACTCCTCTGGTAAGTTAGATTACACGCCACACTAAAGCCAGGTTTAAATGGCCACATCTCCATACAACCAGTGCTGAGGATGAAGGCAGCAAAATTATGATTGATTTTATATGTTTAGCCTTTTGTTCAAGTGGTCGTTACAATTTCTTATAATTTTTATAATTTTCAACAATTTTTATTATTTTTTTGTACAACTAACAATGGGATTTCAAAATCCAGTTTACATCCATTTTGTATATTCACAATTATCTATTTGAATTTTTATGCAAGTATTCCTTTTTCAAATGTAAAAAATTTTTAAGGTTTCCTAAGGGTTGTACCCCTTTTAATGTTCCTGTTTCTTTAAGCTGGTAAAAGCCTATTCATGTAGCAATTATTTATTTACTTACTTTACTATAAATTGCGGGAACTTTGAATTAATTAGATGTTCTGAAGAAGTCCTAGTGTGTGTGGATTAATGTGCTTAACATTTTATCTGTCATGAATAAATTGATGGTTTTAACTACACCTAATATCTGATGTTTTGTATTGGATGTTTCATATACCTAGTCTTATAGCTTCAGACTACGTGTTTATTATTTATTATTTTACATTTGTTGACCGAGTTTGTCCGTCTGAGCTTGATAGCCCTTTTTCAGTAGAGGCCAGAGGAGAAAAGGTCCAAATAACACATTAGTATTTATACAGGTAAAGACAGTAATAAAGTATATAGTATTAATGATATATACAGAAAAAAAACATATTCAGCTATGTACAGCAAAAGGCATTTATGTAAATAGAAAACATTCATAATATAATATGTACAATTGTACTTGCTTACTTACAATGTACAAGCTTTAGCAAGTGCCTAAAATCTGTGCACCAGCTGCCAGGTGTCCTTTAATTTTATGTATGTATGTATTTGGGTCTACTATAGATTCTCGAAATTCCAAAAAGTCGATTTCCACATGGCCAAGACCCTATGAGCGACTTTAGGAATTTTGAACATCGTTAAAAAATAAAAAAAAACTTACCTACACGTTGCTAGCAGGGGTCAAGTGCCCCTGCACCCCCCACATCCCCTGCAATTTAAATATACCAACTCTGAGATCGCACTACAGTGCAGAAGATGGAAATCTTCCCATTTCGCACTATACAGAGATGCCCATTCAGCACGTTCGAAATTCCAAAAGTCGATCATATGGTATCGGCCAAATGGGAATCAGCTTTTTGGAATTTTGATCATGTTTAGGGGACCTATATATATATATATATATATATATATATATATATATATATATATATATATATATATATTTTTTTTTTTTAATTTATTTATTTTGGTAAATCACTGAGGATTACCCTGTTAATGCAAGTCATAGAGTTTCCTAGTTTTATGATTCCTTGTCAGTGTCAGTCGTGCAACAGGTAACACACTTGTTTTTGGTGCAGAATGTTGTGGCTTCTATTTCTGCACCAAATAGATTGATTGCTGACATGGCAGGGCAGCATGGGGAGGGGTTACTGCACTCCTGAGTGTATCATCCTTTGGATGTCTAGTAACTATGAACCTGTTGTAGTTGTTTGCCAGCCATTCCTTGTTGCATATTATCACCACTCTATTTTTTAATGTAACACAATTTATTCTTCAAGGGCAGCAAGCATTGCATTTGTAGATAAAGCACTGAATTGCAAAGTTGTTTGCAAGAAGCAACCTCTACTTTAGTAATAGTTCTCTTTAATGTGGAATTATTCAGGTAACATGTACTTCTGTAGAGATTGTACATTTTGACTGATATTGGTGGATTATAATGATAGCAGTTTGAGTAGCCTTTTATAATTGAAATGTTCTGAAATATTTAGTTTTCTCATTATTGGTTCATACATTTTGTTTGCCTGCTTACTAGAAAAAATGTTAAAAATTGCTAAGTTAAAACATACTCTTACAAGTAGTGCTGTATTAAATAAGAAATATAATTTAATACAATCAGGAAAGTGAATCAAATAAAACATGCATTTATGAATTTATACATGATCCAAATAATGTGAGTAGGGATCTAATGGTTTTAAAACCGCCTAAAGGTACAGTTAATCTGCCATTGCCCAGATTAATTTTCAGTGAATGTGGGTTCCAATGGAGTCTCAAGGAATGTGGGTTTCAAGGGCAGAGAAGTTTACTGTATCTCATGCTAAGTCTGTTTTCATTCTGAATCTGTATTGTCTTGTTTTGTTTAGCAAAAGACTATCAGAGTTTGTGCTGTAAAATTTGTAATAAAGTTTTATATCTGCAATTATTGTAGAAGTAAAGTAGAAAATAGTATGCACACTGACAGGTTTGAATAGTGTTTATGTTAACTGGGGACAGATAGCCCTGTAATGGAACCTGGAATGGATGTGGGGGGCTGGTCCATTACCCTGCCTAGGGCCCCATTTAACCATGATCTGGCTCTGGGGATGACATAGATGGGATGTCCTGCACTAAACTCAGGTAATGCTGGTGTTCATCCTGGACCTCCACAACCACCTCAGTTGTAGGAGAGGGCAGTGCTCCTTTTCCTTCCGCTGTTAATGTTATTGACAGTGCCACTGTGTCCTAAGATTTTTCCAGGTGCATAACGTCATCATTATCAGCCTCACAAACACACTGACATCAGGTATATTTTGAGTTTTAGTGCCAGATCATCACACAGTGGAAACTGTGAATGAAAACAGATAACATACCAATGTGTAAGCTGATATATGTATGTGACTCCCACCATGTTGCATCAGACAGAGTGCTACATGCCAGGTTTACACATAGCTTATCATCCCATACATCCCTTGTGATACAGGTTTTCTCCAATACAGGCCTGCTATCCCTGGGTGACAGAAATGCAGAATTATATGTCTCAGTAAAGTGCGCAAAGATGCTAGGCACTGTGCTATTGAAATGGCATGTGCCACTCTCCTGGTGCCCCCTCCAGACACTCAGGCAGTGATACCTAGTGGTGCAGGTATCTTTAGCTGTAACCATGATGTCCCTGGCTGACATAAAAGTCAATGGGCGTATGAGAGTAAACCAAGCAGATGTACTAAGCAATGTCCTAAAGAAATGGCATGTGTCACTACTCAGCTGGGGAAGCCCTAACAGAATGTTTGTCCTGTGCAGCCTAAATTCTACATCCAATCCACCACCAGGTGTTGGTGTTTGCTCATTGCCACCGCTAAGGGATAGTAGGAATTCCTTAGTGTTTGTAGTCTGCTGCAGTTCTGTAGTGTGCCCCTAATTATCAACTTGTCCCTGACTATTTCCCTGGCCTTGGTCTTAGCAATGTAAGATCATGTCAGTAACCCTGTAATGTACTTGCAACAACATCTGATTGTGATCATTATTTTAATGTCCTGCACCAGTTCCTGTGACTTCTAAACCCAGAGGCTCCACACTTTAGCATGTTTAAGATTCTCCTGCCAGGTGTCTGTAGGACCTGCAGCAGCATCTCAGTCTCCTGTGGGGTGAACTTTTCCAGGTGCTGACATTCTTTTGGTGCCATAATAGTTCAGGTAACTTGAGAGTACACGCATGGATCAGTGGGTGCTTATAGGACTATCCATGTCAGCTTACACCCGGCACTCACTGCCTCTAGTATCCCTATGTGGGGAAAAGCCATGTCCACTAATATGAGATAACCTTTCTGATAACATGGAATAGTGTGGCAGTTGTGGACATGTGAACCACATGTGCTGTCCCTTGTGCCAGTGTTAACAGTGAAGTGTGTACCCATTGTACTTCAGCTTCATAACCCATGTTAGCATGACTTACTGTCTGTGTATTTATGCAGCATTATGAAGAGAGTCACACAGCAGGACTGTGGTTTAGTTGGCTTGCTCCCTATGTGCTGCCTGAATGCTTAGCCCCCCAGCACGACTGCAAGCTGTCCTTCCTTTTCCTTTTGTCATGACTTGCTGCACTCATCCTCTAGGTCTGCAACCTGACACCCCCCAGGTCTGTAAGATGCTCTACCTACTCCCAGTGCCTTGGTTGGTTGCAACTCCATTACTGGAAGCTGTCTGGAAAATAAGTTACTAAAAGAAAGAAAGGTTCTATACCCAGAAATGTATCAGTCATTACCATGACTGCCATTCCCATTGGATCCTGCCACAGATGATGGTAATTGCAGTGCCAGGTGGCACCAACATGGACTTATGGTGGGATGCTGTTTGACCAATATGCTGATAGATATCCCCCACAATCCACAACCTTCCAGCCCATGTCTACCTGGACTGGGCTAGATTTTACAACACAGGAATGTGGCAACAGCCTTGTACATCAGGCACCATGGGGTAATGTGAATGCTGTTTAAGCAGACAAAAGCAGGCAGCTCCCTGCAAATAAGGAAAATATGTGTTCCCATGAACAAGTAGATTGTGCATGCAGGTATGCAAAGCATCATATATCTAATGGATTAGTCAAACTGTACAAAAAGACTTTGACAGAAGGGTGTCACAGTTAACTATACACATTCTATCAGTGGATATGTCTGCACTGCTCTATTATAACTGGCTAATCAATAGCATGATAGCAATCATAGTCAGCCCTTTTCCTGAATATATGCTCCATTCTCCTCCAGTGCAGGAGTGCATTCTTCAATATTTCCTCCTGAGGAGAAAAACAAAAGCAAAGTGCACACCACACATCAATTTAAAGTCCTGTCAGGACCTATTTAACTACAGTGAAAGTTACAGGGCAGTGATTAGCCCTGCATGCATGCAGTACATCTCAGGTGCACTCTTGTTGACCTCTTCTTCTCAATGGCTCAGAAGGTCAGGATGGCACTTCCTCAGGTCACAGAAGTGGTGTTGCAACTGCTCACTAGAGTGGCTTATGCCAGTAGGAGCACTCACCAACCTGGCAAGACCATACCAGACATCCATTTTATACTGGGATCTCACAAAAAAGTCCCTAGGCTGGCACTCTTAGTGGTCTCTGTACATCTAGTGCAAAAAGATCTTACTCCCACCTTCTATGTCCATAAAATCCATGACCATTCACTAGGTCACAGTCTAGAGAACCACAGTTGTGCTCTCATGGTCATGCACATTGCTGCTGTTGGCACCCAATGTGTAATGTCAAGCAGCTAGTAGCATGACCAGTTGAGTGGCCACCATTGCATTGCACAGCATTGCGTTATGGCACTTGGGTATGAACAATGGCTTGGGAAGAGTGTACAAGCATCACAGTGCCTACATGTCATAAATATTATCTTCACCCCCATAGGTCATAATATGACCACACATTTCTTCACATCCCCCAGGGTCACTGTGCTTAGCAGATACTTATTTGAGGGTATAAACATATCTGGCCTTCCTAGTGCGGTGCAATTGAGTTGTGCTATGAGATAAATGTGTGGTTTGTGGACTTTGGTCAAAATAGGTGCATTACCATAATAATCATATTGATAGCCTCAAAACTGCATAAAAACAGCTACACTTACTGCTAGCCTTATCAAGCTACAGACAATTGCAGGGCTGCAAACTCTAGAACTACTTTCTATAAGTCAAAACCTTATTACTACAAGCTGACAGAGTGATAAGTGAATTGGTATTGGTGTTATTTTTCCTTATTCTGTACTACCAATCCTGTACTTGTGTGTTATCTGATGAACTACAGGACAGTCTGACACTGTGTGTGGATAAGCTAATGGGTATAAATATCAACAATGGTGCATACTGTATAGGGGATATAAATAAGGGTAGGGTCTACTGACATGGCAGCAAAAGTGGAGGTTATGGGATAGGGCAGGTTCACAATTAAACAGTACTGAGGTTTGTTATCTTGTATTATATGCAGGTAACATTGACCAAGATTTAGGACAAGAACTGTGTGAGTCTTACTGAGTGTTGATATGCAAGTGTTAGGAGGTGTCTTGTTTGCTGATAAGTCACCTTATAGCTGCTGCAGTAATCCTGTGGTGCCCTGTATGGGAGAGTTACATCTGTCAAGCGTGTGATAACCCTGTGTGTCCTTATATACCCTTTAAAACTCCCACCACTCTGAATGAATATAAACTACTTCGCAACAAGGTTAAAAAGTGGATGGTTTCTGACCGTAAATCATACTTCTCCATACTTTAAAATAACCACAAGACTAACCCTAAAATATTCTGGAATGATATCACCACCCTCTTCAATCGCAGCAAAAAAGACAATCCCTGCCCTGATCCAAATGCCTCTGACCTGGCCTTAGCCACCCAATTTAATTCCTTCTTTATTGATTCCATAACCAAACTGACAACACCCTTCCCAAACAACACTTCATCTTCACCTTCTCCTATCTCTTCCTCCCCTAATACTACCACCTCTTAATCCCCTCTCTTTTTCATCAAACCCATCCCTATCTCTAATTTAAAAAGCTCCTCCTGAAATTGAAACCATGCTCTAATGCCCCTGATGACCTCCCTTCCCACTTCCTAAAAATAGCAGCAAAGCCATCACTCTCCCCATGTCCATTCTAATAAATCAGTCAGTCCAAGAAGGCTATGTACCCCAACTCTGGAAAAAGGCCTTTATCATTTCCCTTCATAAAGGGGGCAACAACAACAATATTCCCAATTTCCAGCCTATCTCCATCTTATCTCATGTCTCAAAAGTTATCGAAAAATGCATTCATCTACAACTTTTACCCTACCTCATGGATAACCACCTTCTTCCCCCCACACAACAAGGATTTAGACCTGGCCACAGTACCACCAAAGCTCTCCTCTCCTTCCTTGAAACCATCAATAACACCCATGATTCCATCTGCCTAGTGTCTACTCTTCTTCTGGACTTATCCAAGGCCTTTGATACTATCTCTTATAACCTTCTCCTGTCCAAATTCTTTAATCTTAATCTAACCTTCTCTTCTATAAACTGGTTCACTAGTTACCTCTCTGACAGGCAACAAGCTGTCAAATTGAAAAAGCCACTTCCTCCTTCCTTAATACCCTTAAAGGTGTACCCCAGGTTCCATATTAGGTCCCCTACTCTTCAATATTTTGATAAATGACTTCCACCAGAGCATCCCTAATGCTAGACTTGTACAATATGCAGATGATTCGATAATCATCTGTTCTGCCACCTTCACCTCTGCTCTCTTAAAACTAACCCAAGATGCCTTCTCTTCTACTGAGTGCTGGATGTTAGATAACTACCTAGCTCTCAACGCATCAAAAACTAAACTCGTGACATTTACTCCTTCAAAAAACACCACTATAGACAAGAACTTATTCTCCATTACTAGCCTAAACAATACCTCTCTCGAGGTAATATCCCATGCCAAACTTCTAGGTATCCTCTTTGACAAACAGTTTAAATTTGATACCCACCTACAAGCTAACGTCAAAAAAAAAAACATCAGAAGCTTAGTATGTTGTACCGCCACAACCGCTACCTCACTCCCTCTATTAAGTTTGTTCTCGCTACCACATACCTCATTCCTTCCCTCTTATATGGTGCCCCACTTTTTACTAACCTTCAATCTTCTCTAAAGACAAAACTCTCTTCCTGCTACAACTAAATTGTTAAGTTCACTACCAGCTACAAATCCTTCACCCACCACTGTAATGCCCTACACAAACTAAATTGGCTAGAACTGCCCAATTATCTTACCTATATCCAACTTACTCATGCTCACAAACTTATCTTCAGTCCCTCTCTCTGCACCTCACTTGACTCCTCTCAAAATGCATCTAACTGATAGACTTCTAAGATATAATAAATAGAATCTAATTGAACTGCACAAGCCTGCCCACCCACCAGGCAAACATCTACTATCCTTTTCTCTATCATGCCTTTGGAATTCTCTGCCACCTCTTATTTTTACCATGCACAACCACACTACCTTTAAGACCTTGCTTCATTCCCATCTCACATCCTGTTCCTGTTCTCACTCCACATAACTCCCCTCTGCACTATATCCTGTTTTTCTCAATCTCATTCTGTCTCTAGAGCTAGCTTCATTTCCATCTCATATATCTCTGGGAACATTCCTACTTTCTCCGCCAATACTCTCCTCTGCATTACACTCTGTTTACTCTCTCTTCCTCACTTTCTCTCTCTCTCTCTCTCTCTCATTATTCATACTGCATCTACATTCCCTCTTAACTACCTTTCTCTCTGCCTCTTTACTCTTTCACTACTTCTTCTTACTATACCCTCTTTTCTTACTTCTACATTTAACTCCTCTTATCCCCTACCCTATTATAACTCAGATACGATCTTTTGCCTTTGCCGTTATATTTCCATTGTTTAATCAAACGCATTTGTTAATATTTACTAATGTTTTTCTTAAGTTTCTTTTTTAAATTTCTACTGTAAACTGTAGTTTTTTAGATAATGTTCTTCACCCATTTTACTGTATTACTTAATGTTAATGATTTGTTTATATTGCATAATGTTTTTATGGAGGTTTTCTCCCCGGGACTACATTGAAAATGGGCTCTTCTCGGCCCAATGGACTATCCCAGCAAACAAACTGTAAATAAATAAATAAATAAACATAGGTATTATATCTCTGCCAACGGAGAGTACCAATGCAGTAGCCGTGTTCGTGTTACAATGGATTAAGTCTGTGTGGGAGGGTAGGACCAGCACTGTCAAGAAACATGCATATATTGTGCTGGTTTTCCACAACACTCTATGGCACTATTAATTCAGTGGTGTGTCTACATACCCTTTACAATCACCCACTCCTAGTAATAGTCAAAGGGCGGGGTGGGGTCCCTACAGTAACAGTGAGTACTTTGGCTTGTAGGCTGTGGATCCACTGGGTTTCACAGCTACATCTGTCCTGCCTGTGTCAGAGAGCACTGCAAGGGAGGTTTAATCTTTGGCCTTTGAAGCACTTTGTCTTATCCTCTTCCCACATCTGAAGCAGAAACTTCATGTGGGACATAAGCTACATCTTTTTTGTGGCGTGGATGTTGGATGGCCTCCACACAGACCTACATAGAGAGACTTAAGTGGATACTCATAAGTGACTGCTTTAAGCTGTTTTTTGATATCTCGTAGTGGGCCCAAGCTTGCCTTTGGGCTGCACACATATATCATCTGGGGTGCAATACCAGTGGAGTGGAGTGGAGTAGACGGTTGGGCCCCAAAACACTGTCCTTCCCAGGAAGAATGTACTCACTGACAAGGCTGTTTTTGATTGGTATTGATAAAACCCTGTGCTGGGCCTGTAGCACTTCCACAGTCATGGTAAATATCAAGATGAATGTCACCACACTGGAAATCCTACAAAGTGTTTGTGGAGGTAGTAGTTTTGCATTTGTGGCCTATGGACATATAAATGACATGAGCTGTCCCACATACAGCCATGTGTGTGCAAGGTTTCCAGCTCAGGATACTGAAACCCCCTGCCCCTTGTCACTGCAACACCCAGAAAACCATTGCACTTAATACTCTAACACAGATGCCAGCTGTTTACTATTGCAGCAGAACAGCGCTTTTGCCAACACTGTATGACCTTGCATCAGGTTACATGCACATTTCTTTGCAAATTCCAGGTTATTATGTTTGAAGGTAATTAGCACTAAAACAGTAAGTTCACTCTGGCAGAGAATAATATCCTGCTGCAGGCCCTCCATGAGCACGGTTGGCAGATGCTACAGCATGAGATATCATCCCAGGTCTTGTATATATGTGCTTGGCAGGACCATATACAGAACATCAACATTGCTGGTAGTAAAACTGCACTTATGAGCATGTCAGAAGAAATGTCACTGACATGATTGCCCTGACATGCAATAAAGCAGCCTGCCTGGCACAGGAGCATAGGGTCACAGATATGAATCTACTGTCAGGGTACTATTGATAGACACAGATTTTCTGGGTTTTCTGTCTTAGGGTCAAGACATTTCAGGAATCCATAGTGAAGTAGAGGATGTTAATGATGAGTTGTACATGGTACCACAAATATCCATAAGCAATGCCCCAGATGGATGTGTCAGACCATGAGATACTATCAACAGTACTTGTCAACTACAGAGTTTACAATTTACAGGCCTATTTTCTTTATCTTTAGAAGAGCAGTGGAACTGCAGGTGCAGAGGCTATCTACTGAAGGTTTTGTAAACTTAATTTTTTTTCATTGTACTTTGTTGGACTGGATTATCTTCATTTGGCTGAGTGTTGGTGAAGGGGTCATCTTTAGACTCAGTAATGTTTTTGTGTTTTCACAGGTGCTGTATCAACTGTTTCCCTAACCTTGTGTACAAAATTTCCTAATGTCAGAGAACTGTCTGGACCTGGTGATTGTGACCTAGTCACAGGACAGTCAGAGGTCATGGAGTCAGTGCTAGACTAAGACAATGTGATAGCCACATTATTCATTTATTGTATGTATTTATCCTTTGTTTACCAGGGCTAGTCCCACTAGGATAGTGGCCTCTTTTCAGGGGAGACCCAAGGAATTTTGAGCAGGGCATTGGAAAACTTCCACTTTTCTTTTCAATAGGTGATGTGGGATCTTTTTCATTCACCAGAGCTACCACCTTGGTTTAACACCTCATCCAAATGATGACATCACAACCCCAGACAATGAACACAGCCCTCCTGCCTGTATAACCACCCATAGGCCCAGGCTACCTCCCAAGGACAGGAAAAGGCTAGCACATCAGCCCAGGGGGTGGCCTCATCTTCAGTGGCAAAGTCGCAATTGGCTACCACGAGGTCCATTGAGCTTGACAATGACTTCAATAGCAGCATGCCAGTGGTCAAGTCACCATGGTTACTGTCCCCCAAACAGAGTGCATCTATGGACTCTGCTCAGTATTTGTGCAGGGCCATAATACAGAAACAGTCAGAGACCAACAGAGGCAGAGCCAGGCTAGTATGAGTTGTATGTAGTCTGTGGGAAAGACTATGGGACTTCCTGGGCCAGAGATGAACACTATGAACAGGTGGAATATGGTGTCTCACTACAGTCATCTGTCATGATGACCACTCATCCTGAGGCAAGTTTACCTCTTCTATGTGTGCGGAAGACCCCACTGCATGGGAAAGGTATAATCTCAGATCCATTTCCACAGCTTCCATACCACCATCCACTGTTGATTGTACTGGATGTCATGGACATAGATGTGAATGAGGTGTTCATGCAGACACCACCTGTAGCATATCCCACTACTCAAAGTCACAGAGCACTCTATCCTCTCTGCATACTGTGGCTCATACATGTGATCTTCCATACAGGACCCCCCCAATGCAGATGTGCACAATCAGTACATACATCTCATGCAGGTATCATAGATCTGTCTGTCAGAACCCAGCACAGTTCTGCATTATCTGCTATTGCTGTGTCCATGCACACATGCACAAACACATCAGCACTGCCCACCACTGCTGACTAATAAGACAATGAGTTCATCATCCACTCTATGGCCAGTATCCCCATATCCCCACAATCATCTACCCATGCCTCACACACATGCACATAGCATTAGTCCTCATCTCCACCCCCCCCACACACACACACACACATGCACACACACACTCTGCCTGCTGTTAGCACATGTCATTGTTGCTACAATTGCAGCTATGGCTTGCCTTCAGTACTCTCTTACCCAGGTAGCCTGTGTGTGATGCACAGTGTATCCAGTCTATACATAGTACAGCCAGGCTGTAATCTTGCATGCCTTGTTTTTACTGCAATATGGTATGCTTATTCAGCCCCATAGTTATAAAATATATTCTGTATCTTGGATAACAGCATGGCATACTGCACCTGCCTTGGTTTCACATAGTCATCCCAAGCAGCTGGCTCTCGCATGGGCTCTGCATCAGACACCTACTGCACTGTTCAATCCAGGACATCATCTTCCTGAATGTCTCTGCCCTGCTAGCTATGTTTCTATGTCATCTTGCTATGTAACACTGCACATGCAGCAAAGATTTTCCTGCATGTTCCAGAACCATACTGCAGTGAATCACCAAAGACATATAGACAGCAGAAGCAGGCCTTTAGTATTTTGAACACGTCCATGTGACAGGACAATGTTATAATCTGTGGGTTTCTAATCGGTATCATTAAGTCATGGATCCAAGGCATATCTATCATCACCAATAAGATGGTCCTGTGGGAAATCACCCTGCACAAATCACTGCAATAAGTCACACATGCCAAATATGAGAGTCAAGGGCACTGTCTATATTTCCTGCTGACACATTGCATATTATACTGTAAGCATTGCAGGACATCTGCCACTTGATGAATTAGAACTCTTTATAACTGATGTACCATTGTACCTACGCTGCAGGTGGGATCTTTATTGTGATGGGGGTGCAGCCAGTGGCCCACAGTATCCAAAGGAAATGGGATACGGGCTACCTGTGCTCTTGTCCTTTAAAGTTCTTTTTTTGCAAGGGGCAAGCTGCTACACAGGGACAAACACCACACACAGATACCACCAAACTTATATATGCCAACTCCAAGACTGTTATACTTTTGAGAAAAGGGAATGTTCTGGGGAATGGCCATCTTAGACTTGGTACATGTAAGGCTATTTTTCAGCCATTCAGCCTCAATGTTTTGTTCTAATAGGTCCCAACATGTTCAAATGGTTACAGGCCAATGCAATAAAATACCAGCATGACATTGCTTCTCTTTCTGTAGTGTCTTGAAACCACATAAGCCCCCCCCCCCAACATGCTATAATATAATATCATGTAACTGGAGAAGTATCTTTGTGTCAGATGCATTTGACACATCCCCATCGCTTTCTGAACTGCTCGTGGAAACACCCCACACTGAAGTTTAGGGGTGCCCCATGTAGACAGGTCATTGCACATCTCCCTGATGCCTAATCTAATGCATGTACAGCTAGAGCTAAGGAGAAAAAATGGAAAAACTCCAAACCACTTTCTAAAGGTTGCTAGATTGATAGCTTCCTTCTGTCAGCTCCTAACTAGTACACAACAAATGGGCTGATTGTCCAAGACAGGGTTTAATGGTGAGCTGTCAGCAAGAACACAAACATGACAAAAAATCACTTCCATCTAATGAAGGTATCTCATCCAGGTCAAAAAAGTTCTCATTCTTGTCTATTCGGATCAGTTGTAAAATATAATAAAACTTTAGTATGTATCTATCAAGCACAGTACACAACTAGAAAGACCCAAAGGTTCCTGACTTAAAAGATCACTGAACAAAAGATCCTCAGCTATCAAACCAAACTTGAAGCTCTTGTTTTAGGCCTTCCAAGAACTGACAAGCACTGTCTTACAAGGCAACCTAGCTAATAGTTAATGCTGGCAAACCTATTTAACACAAAGTACAACATTCTTTTCAAATAAAAAAAGAAAATCTCAGGGACTTTATTTCAAAGTACACAGAAATGTAAATAATTCTCTTGCCCAGTTTTCTTGCCCAGCAGAACTACCCTGTTTTCAGCTCCTATCCCATGTCAACCCTCTGTATCTTTCTAATTTCACACACATAGTGCATTATGCCAGTGTCTCCTTACCTCTGAGCTAGTTCTCAGCTTCACTGATAACTTTTTGCTGGATTTCTTCCTTCTCCTTGGCTCTACCTGATCTGTTCGCCCTGCGGGCTCACTCCGCTCCTCTACCCTGACCCCAATTCCCATCCACCCCCACTACTCCTACTTTTATTTCAACCACTCCCCTCCCACTCAAGACAACCAGCCAATCAAAGTCTTCCCCTCTTTACCCCTCCACCTTTCACCTACAGTCAACCATCCAGTTAAAGCTTTCCCCTCTTTACCCCTCCTCCTTTCACCCACAGTCAAGCTTCCAATCAAAGCCTTCCCCTTTTTTATCCCTCCTCCTTTCACCCATAATAATTAAATACATCACTAATTAAATACATTACTCTTTCACTACCCCCTCTCACCCCACAGCTGTTCTCTCCAATTACAAATCCTCCCATATTAAACTACCTTTTTCAAAGCATGCTTTCCTTACTGTTCCTAACACTCCGAACCCCCATCTACCTCCTACTACTCCTAACAACTTTATACCATGCCAGTTCCTATACCTCCAATCAGCTTCCATTCTCTAATCCTTACCATACTCCTACACAAAACCATCTCCTCCCTCACACAGATAATCATTTATTTTCCATCTCCTCCTCTCTGTTTCAGCTCAACCCTCTGCACCTTTTTAATCCTAAAATTATTTCCACTACTGCTAAGAACTTATTCTTAAACAAATACTAGACCATCCAGAATACCCTAAATCCAAACCAAAACACACTAAAATAACTTCCTTTAATAACCTCGTCTTAGCTGGAGACATTCACCCCAACCCCAGACCTAACAAACCAACAAATAATTAACCTCCCCCCTTCCTCTAACCTTTCATCCCCCTACAATACTCTTAAATTTTTCTCACTCAGTGCCCAGAGTCTCAACAACAAAGCACATCAGTTTCAAGCATGGTTAAGTCATAACTAACCTGACATTGTAGCCATCTCTGAAACTTGGTTCAAACCCCACATCTCTGACTCTGAAATCCTACCCTCTGGATTTCACACTCTTAGATGTGCCCACCCAAAGAAAAAAGGTGGAGTCATTGCATCAATCTATTTCAATCTACTTAAGTTAATTCCCCTACCAAACCCCATTCCTAAATTCACCAATGCAGAACTAACAGTCAGTCTATTAAAAATTAATAATCACAAAAGCCTCTGAATCATCGCCCTTTATATCCTACCCAGAAATAATGTCTCAACCCTTGAAGACATACTTCAATGGGCCTCAGCTGAAATTAACCTTAAAACTTACATATTAGGTGATGTAAACATTGACTGGAATAACATCAACAGTCCCATACCCTCCCTGTCCATTAACCTCTTTAACTTTACTCAAGTAACCCACTCCATCACCAGACACAATAAAACAAATCCCCCAGGATCCACTCTTGACTGGATCTTAGTCACCCATCCAAATAAAATTACCAACTGTGGCACCATCCCTGACTCTATTAGTGACCACTTCCTAGCTTTCATTTACCATGCAATCACCTCCGATCCACATCAACATCAATATATTCAGATCCGCAACCTTAGTAAATTTGACCCCAAAAAGTTCTCTAACTATCTCAAACAAATAAATTGGAACATTCTAAAAACCCTTCTACTTGATAAAGTCATAGAACACTTAATTCTACTTTCCTAGATGCTCTAAATTCCCTAGCTCCACCAAGGAAAAAAAGAATAAAAACTATAACTGCCTCTTGGCACCCTAGCTCCACCAAAGAAAAAAGAATAAAAACTATAACTGCCCCTTGGCTCCCCAGCCCCACCAAGGAAAAAAAGAATAAAAACTATAACTGCCCTTTGGCTAACCAAAGAAACAAAACATTGTATCAAAGAGACAAATGCTGGAAGTTTTACCAAAAGAATAAACTTCCCGAAACCCTTCTCCAATATACACAGCTCTGTAACTTTGCAAAAAAAACAAATCTTCAAAGACAAAAACTCCTACTACACTAAGCTCCAGTCCAACCATCCCAAAAACTCTAGACTTTTTTGGAACTCCATAAACTCACTCCACAACCCAGGCTCCAAAAATAACTCCTGTCCAGACCCAAGTAAATCTGACTTTGAATTAGCCTCACTATTCAACTCTTTCTTTATAGAGTCAATACCCAAACTAATGAAAACATTTCACAACAATGACCCATCTCTCCTACATTCCACCTCATCTAAGTCCCAAATAATGTCCACCCTATGTTTGAGCTTAAACCTGTCTCCACTAACTACATAAAAAGACTTCTATCCAAACTTAAACCCTGCTCCAATGCACCTGACAACACCCCCTCTTCCTTTCTCAAGTCTGCTGCTGGTGGTATAGCTCTCCCAATTAGTATCCTAATTAATAGATCCATAAAGGAATCCTATGTTCCTAAACTCTGGTGTTCCTCCTTTATTCTTCCTCTCCACAAGAGAAGCAAAAACACTAACATTTCAAACTTCCACCCTATAGCTCTTCTCTCTCCAATCTCCAAAATCCTAGAAAAATGCATCCACCCCCAACTTATGCCTTTTCTGACTAAAAAACAACTTCTTATCCCTACCCAGCATGGCTTCCGACCAGAACATAGCACCATAGCAGCTCTACCCCCATTCTTAGAAACTGTCAATCAAGCTCGAGATTCTGGGAACTTAATATCTACAATGCTCCTAGATCTCTCTAAAGCATTCACTACTGTTTCCCATAAGCACCTTCTAAGGCACCTCTCAAACCTAAATCTCTCCCAAAACATTCTTTCCTGGTTCTCAAGCTATCTGTCAGATAGATCTCAGGCTGTGAAATGGAAAAAACGCACCTCACCTTTCTTACCCACCCCTACCAGAGTACCACAGAGGTCCTTCCTCGGACCAGTGCTGTTTAATATCTTTATCAATAACTTTCACTCTGCTATTCCTAATGCCAAAGTCATCCAATATGCAGATGACTCTACACTTGTCTGCTCTGCCTCTAACCTCCCTGAACTTCTATCTAAAATTCAGACTGCCTTCTCAACTACTGAGATCTGGATGCGCTAAAATCACCTTTCTCTCAATGCTAACAAATCTAAAATACTACTATTCACACCCTCAAAATCTTTCTCTTTTAATAAAAATTCCTTCCAAGTCCTTAGCCAAAGTAACTCTCTGATCAAAGTTGTTCTTGATGTAACTATAGATGAACACCTCAAGTTCAACATCCATATTCAGCAAAATATGAAGAAAACCCATCAAAAACTAGATATGTTATACAGGAACAACCACTTCCTCTCTTCATCTACCAGACATACTCTGGCCTCCTCTTACCTCCTTCCCTCCCTTCTGTGCTGTGCCCCACTACTAACTGACCTATCCTCTTCCATCACTTCCAAACGTGAAAGTTGTTATAACAAAATTTCTAAATTTGCCACCAAAGCAAAACATTCCACTCATCTCTGTGTTACCCTCCAATCCCTCAACTGGTTAGAATTCACAAATTACCTGGACTTCCTCCAGCTGACTACAGCACATAGACTAATATTTAATCCAACCAAATGCCCCACTCTAAATAACATCCTTCCCCATACACCAAAATTGAACTCTCAGATCTGAACAGCAACACTTACTGTCCACAAACCTAAACGTCCTGCTGGACAACTCCTCTCCTTCTCCTTAGGTAAGAAATGGAACTCTCTCCCTTCCACATTAAGGACAATGTCAAACACAAACAATTTCAAAACTTGGCTTTATACCTACGTCTCCTCCAAATGTAAATGTAACTGCATTCTCCCTACCTAGAACTCTTTAACAAAAGCCCCTGGGAGGGTATCCTCCTGAGTTCCTAAACAACTTATAGCTGACTATAACCTTCTATAGCTAATTCCCATACGGTCTCTCACACTCTGTAAATATTGTAAATAGCTTTTTACTTTTGACTTTAACTGTGTGAATTTGTTAAAATGTATCTGTACGATATTTTTCGACTATGGGCAATATTGCTCACACTGTATTATTTGATACGTGTTTGTACTTGTACTTTTATTTTTATTGGACTGCTATCTTTGCTGTAACCTGTTTCATGGAGCTTTTCTCCCCGGGCCTCCACTGAAAACGGGCTCTCTGGGCCCAGTGGACTTCCCCGGTAATCAAACTGGAAATAAATAAATAAATCTGCATAGTCTTCCACATGCAATCAGCTAATCCCCATAATTATCTAATGAAAGTCTTTGAGACAAAAAGCAAGCAAGAATCACTTATCTCATGCAAGACCTTATATATCAATAGTTCTCACCAATGCATCATTAAAATATGCCTATTTATGTGTTTGTTTACTTTTTTGCTTGCTTGTTTGTTTACAGCCTTTATGTGATGCATTATGTCACCCTGGACCAAAGCTTCTTCTATAGTGGCCATATGAAGCTAAACTTCTCAAGTACTGTCACCCATCCTCCTTTAAATATACCTCACAAGCACAAGCTTATGTTCACCCTGGATTTCCTAAATAAAAAATGCAAATGCACAGAAACATGCATACACCCTCAGACAAATTAATTCAGACACACAGACAGACAGACATTCAAACACATATCACACACATGAATGCTGAAACTGCCAAAAGGGTTACAATAATGCAACTTTTCCAGTGAGGCACCAAACTACTGTCATATGACAAGAATACTTCTTCCAGTGGGTTTACCCTTAACTCCAAAAATAAAAAACTGCATACCACACTAAATATATTTTTTATTACATAACTTATCTCAACATTTTTTTTTTTACTTGCAATGATGCATAGCAATTTTACTGAATCATTGTTACAACAAGTTACACAATGGTAGTTAAACTGACTTTGCTGGAATGTATTGTCATACAGTTGCATTTTGTGTTGATCTGAACAGAGAAAAGTTATTTGTTCAGAAAGTTTTGTGCTGTTTTCGTGAGGGGTGGTTGACAAATTTTGATCAAAACTGGTTTAATTTTGATAGAGCCCTAGTATAAAGTGGTACTGACTTCCATGCCTTATGCTGCCAAAAAACAGATCCTTTAGTAAACCATTCTAAGAAGTAGCCAAGAGGGAGAGCAGATTGAAGAGACTGATATCTGTGAATTAGAGGCTGGGGGTAAAGCTTAGTGCAGAGGGTTAAGGCTTTGAATTGTTAATGATTTTTTTCTGGTAGCCCAAGGTTTCATTCCCTTAGCCTCCATTTCCTTTCTGAGTAAGTCGCTTAATTAGATAGTGTCCCTATCTTGAACCTGAAAAATGTCCATGTGAATCAGTGCTCTACTTTGCTTAACAAATGTGCAGATACATACATACATACAAATAAATAAAGGTTTCAATTTGAAGAATCGAATCAAGAAAAGGTTGCAGCCAAGGGAGCCCGCAGGATTTTTTGCAGGGGGGTGCAAACCCAGAGCCCCGCCCACACAGCCCCACCCCCTCCGCCTACGGAGTCCGCCCCCACGCAGTCATTACAGGGTCCCATTACTTGGCTATTTCTCCCCAGTTGCCATAAACACTGTTCAAAATTCATAGTGTGCATACTGTTTTATGCTTTACTTCTATAATGATTACAGATATCTGGATTTAATTAGGAATCCGTGATAAGTTTTTTTTTTACATACCCCATGTACATTGCAACTAACTCAAGGGAACTTTCAGCTGGCAGCCCTTTTGAATTCTGATCAAGAAGGCTTGGCTATTCAGTTCTCTATACTGGAATAATTTCTCATTCATTGCTAATAATCATTTTATTTACTTGGGTACTAACAGAGTTTTCCTTTTTACTTTTTACCTACCATAAAGACAATGTATTTGTTTTATCTGAAAATACTTCCCCTTGTTTTATTTATTTATAAGTGACATAGAAACAACTACTGGGGAATAGAGTTCATTAGCTCAGTATTTCTCATGTAGGATACTAAACTGAGTCCCATGAGCCTGTTCAGATTATACAGATTTAAACAGATTAGTTTATAACACTAGTGTTCTTTGGCTTCCAAGATTAGCTTTCAGTAACACAAGTTGCTGTTTAAATAAAAGCTGGCATTCTGTGCTCTGAATGCATGACACATTATAGCTGCATTTAACTTAAACTGTGTGCAGTCACTAAATTATGTACATCTTTTAATTAATGCTTAATCAAGCATTTCTTCATAATCCCAACACTGACACAGTTGCAAATCATCACTTCATCTTTTTAAAGATAATTCCAATAGCCCTAATATATGCACATTATTAATTCTTTTTTCAAGATTAGTTTTACTGAGTGGGCAAGGGAAAAGGTTGACCCTTAGTTATATGAAACTGGGTCTGCATTATCAGTGATGTGAACAACTTCATTATATGCTTAACTAAAAGCTTCAGACCTTTTTTCTTGACACAACCATTACAGTATCCTTCCTGTTACTGTGATAAACAACAGTAGCCATGCATAAGAAGTGTACATATTTATACATATGATTATAATATATACAGATTGTATTAATTATAATACTTTAATGATATCCCTTTTATAATACAGTACCACTTGTTAGGGTATGTTTTAAATTTATAGTTTTTGAATGTTTTTCCAGCAAGCAATGAAAAAAACATATGAACCAATAATGACAAATTGCCCAATTCAGAACATTTCAACCATAAAAGGGCACTTAAACTTCTGTCATTACAATCCACCAATGTCAGTCAGTATGCACAATCTCTGCAGAAGTAAAAGTCATCTGAATAATTCCACATTATAGAGCTCTGAAATTAATGAAGAGGTTGTTGCTGAAAACAACTTTATATTTCAGTGTTTCATCTACAAATTCAATGCCTGCTGCCCTTGAAGAATACATTGCCTATGTTACATTAAAAAATGGTATGCTGGTATATTGGAATAGGGAATGGGTGGTAAGCTGAAAAACAAGTTGATAGTTATTACTATTAGGCATCTCATCCAAAGAAGGACATAGTCAGGACTGCAGCACTCCACCCCCCTTAAAATACAAATCTACATGCTGTGGGAGTAGAACCTATAGCTGTCTGCATCAATATGCAAGTATGCTACCTGCTGTGCTACTAACACTGCTTTAAAATTCTATGCCACAATAGTGATAACATTTGCTAAACAAAACTGTTTCACGTTTTAAGCAGACGTAGCATGAGCAGCAGTAAACTTCTCTTCCCTTGAAGCTCACAATTCCTTCAAAAATCACTTCAAAATAAATTCCACCTGCTAACTCTCAACTAGGGCATTTCACTCTCTCTCACACAACTCAACCTTTTAGTGCAAAAAATATGGACAAAGCCCAACATAAATAGGGACAGATTATAAATATTGCTCTCATGAACTTAGAACATTGCTAGAATAACAGGAGTTATGTTAGTATGCATTTTTCTAAAGGATATGACATCTAAAACTCAAATATCAGTTATTATTTAGCAACTTCAATCCTTTTTAGGAGGAATATGGGGCACAAATCTGGAGCTGCAGAATTTCTTGGGAAGAAATTGAAATGCAAAGTTACATTAGTCACTTAAACATTTCATTTACAGCCCCGTGTGTGTTTTATGTAATGAAATAAGTACTTTGCCTGCAATTTCATAACATACACTTTTAGATACCTACTGTACCACTATGTATTCTAGGTGTGCCCATCCAAAGAAATGTCCCTGAAGTACAGATACATAATCTCACAAAAAATAAAATGAATGGTTTAGATACCTACTAATAAACCTGATAAAGAATGAAGCACTTCAGCTGAGACTTGCACTCGGATCCTTTACCTGAGTCTACAAGATACTTGTATACAAAAATACCAGCTACATTATTAAAAGAACTAGAATATGAATATACTTCTATCACCTTAATCCTTCCCAGCATGAAATCAGTGACTACAAAAGTAATTACATATTACATACGGAATATGTGCTTTCTTCATTTATTGAGAGTTCGTAAAAACACCTCTGAAAAATAATTCAGTACTATTGCTTGAAAGCAAACCCATCCATTTCAGAATATCATGTTTTCCCACTATTAGCTATGAAACTGAAGAGACTAGATAAAATATTTCCTAGAACAAAGCAGTGGCCACACAAATAATTTTGCATTAATATACATAGGAATATAATACACATATACTGTGGAGTGTGTAGAAAGAATTAAGTGCTTCAGCCAATAATTGAATCCTGGACATTCAGAACGAGTAATTGGCACATGAACAGTTTGACTGAACTTTTTTCTTTTATTTCCTATCATCCTCAAAAAAAAAAAAAAAAAAAAAATACAATTCTTAAGAGATAAATCCATATAATCCAAAATTCCAAAAATGCAAGTATAAGGATATCAGGAACCACACATGGAGTAAAACAAGTTTATTTAACAATACTAGTATACACTTTCAATGCTTCCTCAGGTAATAGGTAATATTGAATGCAAAAGTGTATACTAGTGTTGTGTAAATAAACTTATCTTGTTTTACTCCGTGAGTAGTTCCTAATACCTTTATACTTGTATTTACTCCCCATCATACCTGAGAATGACTTCTCCTTCTCCTAGCAAACAAGTTAACAAACAAATATGTATCTCTGTATTTATCTCTCTATCTATAGTGTGTATATATATATATATATATATATATATATATATATATATCTATCTATATATATATATATATGTGTGTGTGTGTGTGTGTGTGTGTGTGTGTGTGTGTGTGTGTGTGTGTGTGTGTGAAGATGTATGTAAAGTCCTGACCACATCATGCATACTCATAGTTTTTTTCCAATACATTTCTCCAGTTCCAGGGTTGATTCTTTGAGTCTTGTACCTTTTTGTTTATTTTTTATTTCTTTTTTTCATATCTTGTTCTGGCAGCACTCTTACTATTCCCCTTTTATTACATGTTAGTGCTTCTATCTGCTATGAGACTGCATGCCTCCACGATCTCCAGTGCATGAAAAAGAGAAGAACATGCTAGCACAGGAATCTTCTGATGGTAGAAGAGACCTTTACCTTGTGATCTATCCATAAATAAAAAAAAAACAGTTTCCCCAGTACATGACCCTTAATGACATTCATGTGTCCGTACTGCAGAGTACTTACTACTCTGTGCAGATAACCTGCCTGCATTCTTCCCTTCTTTGCCTGCCCATTCAAGAGTTCCAGGTAATAAATAAATAATCTACAATGCTGGATAAATGCTACTATACCAATATTTGGCTTACTAGTTTATAAGACTGAATCCTGCAAAATCAAAATTTCAAATCATTAACACATAACATACTCAACAGATACTTAACTCTTTCCTGATTACTCTATGTGAATTTACTATACTATTCTGTAACTGAGTGCGCATTACTTAATGTTAACTGATAAAAAAATTAAATAAAAATACAGTATGACAGGGGAAGAAGATAATATTTTATGATTTGTAAACTGCTCATAACTTGTCACAGTCCTTGAAGTGTATAAAACACCTCTTTCTAACCTTTAGACTCCAGAAAACAGCTTTTCTTGATAGGCAGCAACAAAGATTCCAACATATAATAAAAATGCATACACACCAGAACATAGCAGTTAAACATACTGTGCATGTCTCTCTGCATATCTGTAAGTTAGTAAGCCATGTCTTTTTACACCTGTAGTAAATGTTAAGTTCTCCATGACAAAAATTACTAAGGGACATAGTATACAGATAGTAAGGCATGACAAGGTACTGGGATTTACCACTACACCAAAATGACTATGTTGTCAAGAGAAATAAATCATCCAATAGTCACCATCAAAGAATAAATGTCTAACTATAAATCGTTATGCAAAATGTAATCAATGTTTAGTGCTGACTTTGTGTTATTCTGTTGCTAGCAATGCCAAATCCACATGCAACTGTTTTATAAAGTTTTTGTCTAAAATGTTTTGCACAGGAAAATTGTTTTGAACGATATACAGATGAACAAATAGTTCTTAGAGAAGTGTGAAATGTTCTTTTGCTCTTCTTTGACACTTGTAATTTTCACTGCATGTGATACCTATTTTGATGCAAGGATTCTAACAGTCAAGATTCAGATGCATGTTCTGCAGAGCTCCACAGTTCTGACAATAAAAAAATCTTAGTTCAAGAGGTCATATTGATGCTTTCCTGGTCTTTTAAGTGTTACTTTTTAATTTTAAGTAAAGCTGTCTTCCCCCTCAGCTATAACATTTCTGAACAACAAATCTCCACAAAAAGACTAAATGATATGGTAACTGTTAGTCTGTAATACATGTAATGCTTCAGAAACTAGAAAGACTGCTGGCGAACTGTAATACAAGTGGCCAGACTAACAAGTGTTGTACTTGTTTGGAGCTGGGGTTCCCTAGTAAGAAAAATAAAAAGGCATGAGGATGTCCAGTCTAAAGTTGCATTGATTCTCTAGTGCTTTTGAACAGCTGCACAAAGTGTGGACATTACAGCATGTGTATAAACCTGTTTGAAGAACTGACAACAAATATTTAACAGTTTCTAAAAAATTCTCTTTGCCTAACCAAACATAATCCACATAACCTGTTAGCCTCTTTTTAAAGAAGAGGAGAAGGTTTGGCTATTTTGTCTTCTGCTATTGATTAAAGTTACAAATTCAGAAGCTCCACCAGAGGTTTTCTGCAAAAAGAGTTAGTGACATGACCTGTTAATATTTCTTACCAATATCATATGCATTGGAGTCTTGTACCAGTGTAGTCCTGCTAGCTATTACTGTTCTGTGGGGAGTTGACTGCATAACCCTGCCTAGGATAAGCAGCCCTGTTTGAGTAGGAACTACTTCTTACACACTTAAAACACACATACACCTACCTACTTCTTACATGCATGCATACATACTCCTACCTACTTTTTACATCCACATACTCCTACCTACCTATTTCTTACATACACACACACACACACACACACACACACACACACACACACACACACACACACACACACACACGTCCTAGACTCCTACTGAAACATTTAAACTATTATTTCTGTTTAATGTACTGCTGTTTAGATCAGTACCTTTGCTCTACATCACAAAGTTGCCTCTGTGGATTACCTTTACTGCTGTTTATACCTGTAGACCACTCACTAGGAACGTTCTTACCTTTAGGAAAAGTCATTTCTCATTTACCTCCTAATTATAGAAATAAACATTCCCCATGTTTGCCTACACAATATTTCAAAGGTGCCACATCCAATTTCCTCGGCTGTGTTGCCCTCTGTCAGTAACTAAGTGGATCCTAAATTTAAAAAGGTCGCTAGATGTCTGCTCTTTACATTTTTGTCGACTTGACCTTTTTACTTTGTTTCTTAGTTTAAAAGAAAACACAAAATGCTCCCAGCCTAGATGTGGATAATTAAAGTTAGCAAACAAAATTACTGAATCACTTTTGGACAGGTTTGCAGGGGAGTAAATTCGTAATCTTTATACCTCACATCTGCTAGCATCTCACAGCTGTCTAAAATGCACAAGGCATAACTCAAGAGCTTCAGGGATGCTCAAGCTGATTGTGGCTTTCCTAAATCAACAATGAGCAAACACTTAAGACAAGAAAAAGATATAGAAGTTGTGGATGTCTTCCAGGATCCATGCTGTGATCATTACTGAATCACTAAAGGATACAGAGAATGTAAAATGCTGTGCTATAGCATACCTCACAAGACAAAGCACGGAGACTAGATAATACTTTATCAAACTTATAAAATTCGTTTTAATGGCTGTCAGGACTAGTGAGCTTCTAGCGTCTCTTGGCACACAATATTGCCCGTCTGACACCTACCTCTCTCACTTCTATGTTCGTCCGCAGTCTGAACATCCTCTGGAATTCAAATTTACAGTAGGCGTGAAAAACAAAGACGTAAACCATCGGTCGCACAGACACTGAAGATGAAAACAGGTCGCAAACACCTGTTGCATCTGTGCGACTGGACGGGATGCAAAGGGCATTCTTAAAGAGGAATGCCCTTTAAAAAAAAAGCTTTTTTTTAAATTAAAATAAAATTAATTTCTTAGCCAGCCGGTTCCAGGGGGGTGCAAGTGCACCCCCTTGCACCTGCCTGCAGGTGCCCTTGGTTGCAGCCCTATTACATAGAGAGATAAAGTATTAGCTATGATGCAGATGAACATTAGATTGTTTGGTAAATCTGAGCACTGGAAGGACCATAGCAGGGAGATAACACTAAGTGTACACTGCCACCACACCCAACCTAGGAGTAGAGAGGCAGTGTGACTGTTCCACCACTATCCTTTACAGGATAAAGAGTGTAGCTATTAGCTATATGCCAGGTCTGATATGCTGTACAGAAGTCAGTAAGTTTGGTTCTTGTGTAGGAAAATGCAAGGCACCTCTCAGGCATACACTATATAGTGGTCTCTTAGTACTCACAGGGATGGTGAGTTAGGATCATCTTATTCTGGTTTATTGACTGACTGATTCCTATTACATGGCTCTCACTCTAAAGGGAATTGTCAGTGTCAGTGGGTTATTTTTTGTGTTGCAAGATCAAAAGTCTGCCGGTGCTACTCTTATTCCAGTACTGACATTGCAGTGTGGCATTAAAGGGGGTGACATATTCCTGAGTGAGCCAGCATTCATATGAGATGTTAAAGTGAAGCACCAACTGCCCAAGTTGGTGACAGCCCAGGTGCATGTAAAAGATCCAGTGGAGCTTACTGAAAGGAGTGCAGAAATCCTCCCCAGTGCACCGGTGAAATTTCTCCTAGTTAGTCTGAATACCAATTTGGGTCTCTCCAGAAAAAATACCATAGGCCTTGTGGAATTAACCCAATCAACTTATAGCATAAAATAAAAAAAAGAAAATCAAAATTGGCCACTAACTCTCACTCTGTCCCGAGAAGGAATAGTCCTGTTCCTTACCAACAGGGAGAATGAATGGGCTGATTAAGTGCAGTGGAGTCCCCATTCTAACAAAGAGATGGAGTGGGCAGTAAAAGAGAATAAAGGCAAGGATGGAACAAAGCCTAAAATGTAGTCATTTATACATTAACAAAGAGGTGACTATGGATAAAGCACATGCTTTACTGAGGGTGGTACAGTGATGCTAAAGGTCAAGTGACTGAGAAATAACCTGTAGAATAAGTCTAACACAACCCAAAGCTTATTACCTTAAATAAAGACCCCACCAGTCACTAGGGCAAACTTTTAGTAATGGAGAATTTTGTTTTGGATGTTAATAGATGTGACATTTTTCAGGGAGAAAATAGACTCTTGAGTTAAGCAGAAACAGATCTGATGATGTTCAAACCATAAACCTAAACACTCAGATTACTACACTGAGTGAAGAGAATCTCCAGAGGAGAGATTACTGACTGTCCAAGTCTGAGAAACAAGCCTGAGGAACCCGTGAAAGACACTGGCTGTTCCAGAAATCATGGCTTTTTTGTGCATTCTACTCAACCTTCCACATTATGATCATGCTCTCATTCAGTCCTTTACTTACCACAGAGAGAGCTTGCAATGGAAAACAGAAATCGTTATTGAGGCAGCTGCCAGAATTTGTTTTCCTTATGGCCCTAGTCCCACCCTTGCTGACTGTTGTGCTTGCTCACAGATGAGAGGGTCTGTTATGCCTACCTCTCTGTGCTTCTACAAATGTACAATGAAGACCTACTTTGGGAAGAAGGTTTATAAGAATCAAATGGGACTGACACTACTATGGCCTGAAACTTGAATAGGACATGCTGGAGGGAAAGATCTGCCTCCCAGTGACTGCAGTGTCTTTGGAACAGGCTGCCAATTCATGTGAAGCACAGCACCTCTATGACACTGTTCAAAAGGAACCTGGATGAGTGGATGGGGCACCATAAATTCTTACCAGGGATAGTGCTCACAACTCTTCTGAACATGGGGAGTCATTACTAAATACAATCCTGGGTATTGATTAGATCATCTATGGTATTACATTGGGATGAAATGGCTAGGCTTGAAATGATCTCTGGGTCGGTAGCCTAGTAACCTCCTATGATCTTATGATTCTAAATATGTGCCCCCTATCCATACACCACACACCATGCACCTGTCTTTACAGAAAGTTCTAGTATCAGAATGGCCCTTACAACATCCTTCCTTCCTAGATACGTGAGCTGGCATCAGACACTTACTCACACCCTCCCTTACTGATTGTTCTAGAGTCTAAGTCACTAGCTGAGGCTGGGTCAAATGAGCTGTAATTAGAGCTTTGCTCCATTGCACCATGTATCTAGTTATGGCTTTGTGGCTTTGGTCACTACCATATTTAGTGACAGCCCTAAGGAACTGAACCAGGAGTGAACAGCCTCAAAGTAGGCCCTAAGTGATCACTAACATACTAGAATGCTGTTATATCAGGAAGTGCAATGCTGAAGGCATTTGTGAAAAGAGAGAAAATCAAACAACCTAAGAACCTAGGCCAGAACCAGAACTGTAGGTAGGTATCTGGTATCTTGTGCAATTCCCCAAACTACTGATTCCCTCTCCCCAACTCATAACTCAAGTCAAAGTGGAAATAAAAAGGCAAAATGTCTTTGCTCTTCTACATTCTGAAACTGTTGCAATCCATGTGCTACAAATGTACAAATGTAGCAAGCAGCTTGCTGCATTAAATCTCAACACACTGCAGCTGTGACCACAAATGAGGATTCATAAATGCAGTGCCAGTACTGCAATCCAGAGATTGCCAGTCATGCCCACTCCACAACATCTTTCAACTATGGTAGCTGACCCCTTCACCCTGCCCTAGATATTGATCTGGCCAGAATGTTCAGGAATGTCTAGATCTGACCCACTGTGTATCAGATAGTCACTGACTCTAACTTTGAAACACCATTCACTAAGATAGCAATGTACCCATTTAAGTGTGAGGTTGGTGAAACATCTGTACACTTTTACGTATTGAAAGAATATTAGGTACTGAACTGAATCAAATCACTTTGTCAGGTCAGTAAAGAAAGACCCAGTAAGTATGTTCTTGTCCATCCTTTGCATGATATGGCTTGTATGACTAAATGACTTTTGATAAAATGCAAGCTATGACAATACAGTCCATTCAATTATTATTGAAACAAGGCAGAGAAAGAGTTGGGGCAGTAGGAAGACAAAAGCAGTTTATTACACCAAACTGAGGCACGTGAGCTGGTGTATAGTTTCTTCTCTATAAGGTACTACAGATAATACTCAAATTTAATTTATTACTCTTTCATTATCTCACTATAGCTGTGGTGTTCAGTTATCTGACAGACACAGAATAATCTATTAGACATTACGACTGAATGAACCATATCAAAAGAGGTATTCTACTAATGGCACAATATACTTGAAACATCATATAACATATTTAATATTCCGCCGGATTTACTAAACTTCCAGGCAGGACTAGCACCTGTTTAGGAGCAGGATGGCAGCGTGCCATGCATATTAATAAGGCATGCTGCCCGAGCTCCTAGGCATACATGGAGCATGTACAAGTGCAGGGGGCATGTCTGAGAGCAGAGCTCTCAGAATAAACACACCCCTGCAATGTAGAACAGCAGAAAGTGGTAAGAAATGAGCGAGACCGCTCATAGGTGTCCGCATATCCCCACCAACAGTTCCCCATGTGTACAACAGCAACAGTACATAAAAATTAAATGAAGAAACCCTTTTAATTTTTTTTTTAAATCCGAGTTCAGCTAACCGTAGGTGCGTGGATGTGCCCATCACTTAGCTACAGTTAAAGCAGCTTAAAAGGCTGAAGAGGATAACAAGGAAGATATATACAACTGACTCAGCACAGCAATAGTGTAGTGGGCAGAGCATTTGTCTACTGAATGAGCATTTCTGGTTCAAGTCCCACTGCAGCACAGTCTATTTTACATGGCAAAGCAAGTTATAACCAATATTTTTGTTGCAAAACCCACTAAATAACATATATTTATGAGCTAGAGTACTGCAGGAAATGCACATGTGAAGTGTCAGTGTCATAATGAATAAGGCACTAGTAAGCAGGTTTAAGCACAAATAAGCAGTAGTAAGCATATGTAAGCACTAGTAAGTGTACTTAAGTGCATTTGCCTGGGGGTAAGCAGTGCCTACACAGATTAAGCAATGTAGAAGCTAAGTGAGTATAAGAAACTGTAACCAGAAGTTAGCAGTGCTTCCCACCATGTAAACACACACAAACCCACTTACAACTGCTTTAAAGTGCCTTAATCGCTCTGTATCCAATGGCCCATGTTCTGCAAAGCAACAAAATAAACAACCTCTGCAAGGATCAAACCCAAGACCCTATATATTGTAGTCACAGGAGTTAACCACTAAGCCATCATAACAATACATAAAATTGAGGTTTCAACAAACAAACCCTCACCATAGGAAAATCAAACTGAACATGCGAAAATAATTTATGTACAGTGTGATGTTGTATAACCTGCTACATAACATAAATATGTGAACTGGAGTACTGCAGTAAGGCCAGATGTGTGGTGTTATTGTAATAAAGTGTTGAAGTCCCCAGGACCCCATACACTGTACGTACACATCAATCACGGATACCAGGCACAGATATAACATGTAACAAATAATAAATCAATGCCAAAAGGAAAATATAATGCTGATTAAATATTAAACAATGCTAAGCATTGCACAGCTCAGCTTACTTGGTGTAAGCAATGTGTAGGCTGGCTAACTCAATCTTACCAGTGGTATACCCCTTTAAGCAATGCCAACATTAGTTAAGCAGGTGTGCTTAGCCTTTTCAAAACCGTCCAATCATGGGAAAGTGCAGGAAATCAGCCCTGCACCACCTTCTGGTGAAACCGCAGCAGGGGATAGTGCTTGCCCCCCCCCCGGGAGTGGGGGCGGAGAGGTACCTGTCACCCGCCGTCAGGTCCATGAGGTGGAGCATAGCGAGCTTGACAAGGAGATTCGAAACAAGCTACGCCAGCTTGAGGGATGCGTGGTGCAATTAGAGGGTGAGCCTGCCTCTCCTACCCA
>NC_056725.1:1758272264-1758329764 GCF_019279795.1 Protopterus annectens
GATACCCCCACATGTTGTAACAGCCTAGATTATGTATGGTGCATCCCCCCCTAGACTCAATAATACAGAGCCATATAGCACTGTTACATACACTGGTCTCTGGAGTGCATATGGGCACACATGTATTGTGTAGATGAAGCCCACACATATATGGCCCCAACCCCACCGTATGTGTGGGGCATACAACAGTGGACTGCTGACAGGCATGGCAGCGTGGTATACATATATGTGCATATGTATCTCTATCTGTATATGTATAGACATATACTGCTCTGTATATGTAGATATCTGGGTGTGTATATGCATATCTATGTACATATACACACCCATCTATATATGTCAATATGTACATGTGTAATTATCTATATAGATATCTGGATAATCATATGTACAGATATATTCACCGTATGTCATGAACATGGGGTATAGCCCTACCTCAGCCCCTATATCCCACCTTCGTAGTGCAAGGGGATGTCAGGCATGTGTAGCAGGTATATTAGAAGACTATTGCTACTTTAATAGGGATTGTCTTCACAGACAATCTCGGGACAGTGGCTTAATGGCTAAGGTGTTTGCCTTACAAACACAAGGGGCAGGGTTTGAGTCTCACAAGGGATAATTAGCTAGGCTTAAAATGGCTCGCAAGGGCAGTTAGCTTAGTACTAAACTATGACATGGTGCATGTGGGAGGTCACATCTGCTTTTCACATGTGCGCCATTGGCTACTGACAGGCTTCCTCAGGACATCATAGTACAGTACCGCTGGAAGCATGTAATGCTCCTGTGGACTACAGCAGAGATATTGGCCAATAGATGTGGACATTCTGACACACTCTGTACAGTCCAGAGGTATAGACAGAACCCCTTAGGGCAGAACATGTGGACCAAGCTTGACAATATGGATGTTAACAGCCATGTAGATGGGTATAACACTGGTATACATTCGCCCCCATAGGTTATGCATTCACACACTTATGTCTGTCCTGACATATAATACCTGCTGGTACAGAGGTGCCATGGCCACATACTACCCACTAGATATTGACATACATCTGTACAGCATCCCACCGGTCTGTCTGACACAGCCACATATGGTAAGCTAGCATAATATTATATTGACACCATACCCCACTCTGGAATTATAGATAAACTCACTAAACAAGGTATAAAATCCCTATGTCACAAGATGGTTGCCAACTGGCTCACTGACAGAACCCACAGTGTGAAAGTAGCAGACTCTACATCCAACTTCAGACCAGTGACAAGTGGAGTACCACAGGGTTCAGTCCTAGGTCCTCTCCTGATTGGTATCTACTTCTCTGAAGTACAGGCTAACACAGAAGGTCTTTGGCTAATAAAGTTCGCAGATGACTGCAAACTAGGAGCCATAATCAAAACTCCTAACGATGTGGACATCCTATAAAAGGGCCTCACTGAGACAGATGCCTGGTGTCAAAGCCATGGCTCAAGCTCAATGCCAAAAAGTGCATTGTCATCCCTTTTCTCTGTACCCATGAGCTACCACATAGGTGGTAGTCTACTTAACACTGAAAGTGTGATAAGAGACCTTGCGACACAGGTGGACAGTAGTCTCTCCTTTGATAATCGCATCACCACAGTAGTCAGGAAATCCTTCTACATGGCACATCTCATCACAAAAGGTTTCTCATCCAGGAAAAAAGATATTGTTGTTCCCCTCTACTCATCACTCGTTAGACCCATTATAGAGTACAACACCTTTTGGTATGTACCTTACAAGACATCTATAACAACTGGAAAGGCCACAGAAATACCTCACATAGAGGACTACTGGCCTCAAACAGATGCCCTACGCAGACCGTCTCAAAAATTCCAGCTTTACTCTGTTGCATATCATCTACTCAGAGGCGATCTCTGCCTAACATACAAAGCTATGTCAAACTCAGAGATCTTGGGCATGCTCCACTTAAAGAAATCCCAATCCCTCCAAGCTACACACTCTAGAGACCTAAACCTTGTCACCACAATAAACAGAACATGCTGGAGGGATAGATTCCTGTCCCAGAGACTTCCCATACTCTGGAAAAAATTACCTATCTATATCAAACAAAGCTCCTCATTAGCACTCTTCAAGAAAAATCTTGATGATTGGATGGGAGATAGGAAATTCACCCCGGGATCACTTCTGTGGCTCTGCTTTACAGGGGCACAGGAAAATAATTTTCTTGGGTGGCAAAAGCCAGGGTACCATTTGGCTAGGCTTCTATAGGCCCTAGGGCCAATAGCCTAGTACCTACCTATGAACCTATAACCCTATTACAGTATATGGACTACCTGTTCAACACCATCCTCATATGTGCCACTCACACACTAACCCTACATATACTGGGCCACTACACAGTGTGGTCTGATGCCGGTCTATGGTATGGGATATGTGTGTGTATGGCCCTACAAATATGTAAGCCAATATGGTAACATACAGTGGAGCAGCATGTAACATCAGAAAGGATGGGACCTAGGACGATGACATCTACCACAATCTGTACACAGGCCAAGGTACATATTAACAATACACACACTGTCGGCATTCACCATAAGTACACAGAACTCAGTACTGCACAAACAACCACAGAATGTTCAGGTTATGTCATCAAATATAACCCCAACTGTACATAACATGTGTAGCAGTTTGATATCTCACTAGCTTGTTATCAGATATGATGACACTAATGATGGTGTACAGCACATATGCACCTCTTAATGCACGACATATGTACAAAGGTTGACAGAATTGTGGCTGGAAGCACATACACACGGCCAATATTGACATGTTGCTGTGATAACCTCATACATTTAGTGTTGTAACAGGGTTTGTTGCAACATATGTCCTATGAGGGATATGAGGTCAGTAACTGTCATGGCTTTCACCATCTACAGAGTGCAATCCTCACACTACCTTCTGCAATTCACAGAGAGATGCTCTATGGGTAACACATGAAACCAAAGGCACAACACACTGCCCAGTCTGCAGATGTACCTACAGATGGGGATTCCTCATAAAGATAAAACTGACATGGCAAGTAGTAAAACATGTAGGACAGCTATATCCACACACACACACACACACACACACACACACACACACACACACACACACACACACACACACACACACACTGTTAAACCAACATTACTCCAAATGCAGTATAGCAGTACTTACAGTCTGTAATCAGGTCAGGCACATCTCCCTCCTGTGTGTTGCCCTGTTTCCATGGTGTATGTTGTTAGAGGTAAATCCCCAATCCATCTGAGATGCTGTTTGCCAAACAACAGATCTAGTTCCTGCTCACAGTGAATGAAAAGGGCCGACACCAACATGATGTTCCTAGATATTGGAGTGTGTTTCCATGCAATTTGCTATGGGAATGTTACCACAGCTGTTCCACATGCAATCAGCTAGGGGAGGGCTGCAATTCATGCAGAGGACATCAGCTGATCATGAGCATCACTTAAAATACACATGCTGCTGCCTAAGCAAAGTAGGTGTAGGTCTCTACATCCACCACAGAGGCATTGACAAGTCAGGGAGAGGTGGGAGAGTAAAACCTAAGCATGTTTGTGTCATACACCTACCAGCACAAGGTATCAAACCCCTGACAAGTATATAGTGCTATCAGAGTCCTATGCAGTTATTGGATGCACCGCATAGGTTACCGGTTGTGGAGTCCTCAGAATATATATGTGATGGTGGGTGACATCTACAACAGGGAAATGGTAGCTATACAGTAGGTGAAGTACACATGCCTGTCTGCATGAACAGGTGCCAGCATCAACACAGCCACACTCTCACAGGGATGCACACATATTGACACACTTGGCCAGGCCAGGGATACAGCTCATGACTAGTGAGATTGCCACAACACATTACTGTGCAGGTATCACATGCACCACATGGGTCATATGGAGGTTATATGGACAAAAGGTATGGGGAGATGTCTGGCATCACACAGCATGGTTCAGTATGCCACTGGGGGTTGTAGTGAGTGTGGATGTGATCATACGCATCATACAACACACACACAAACACACAGGGTGACAGTACTGACATGTATGGGTGCATTTATGCATGGGTATATGGTGGTCGACTGTGCCAGACAGCTATACAGGGCTAGGTGATGGGTATACCTTGGCATCAGGCCACATGACAATGGTCTGCATTGTGGCTCAGGGCTGTGGTTTCTACATTTGCCCACACAGGTGGGTATTACCATCCAGTCACCTGGGTGACTATTGTGTGTGGCCATTGCTGTGCATCGCTTGCCATGTATGCGTTCCTTAGTCCATGACATGGACAGTGTCTGGAATGTGCACACCTCCCACATGCATGTACAGTGACATGTGGAACTGTACCTGGGGTGTTGGGCCCATGTTGTGTGCATAGATTATCATCAGATGTGCCATTCTTGGCCACCTGTGGCAGGAACTGGTAAAGGACAGCAGGTTACCCCTGCACCTACATTGATAGTATGCTAATGACATTCCCTGGTGTCAGTGGCATCTGTCCATACAGGGCATGTTTTCAGGCATGGTATGCCCTTTGTGGATCACATGTGCTGGCACCACAGGTGTTGCAGGTGTCCAGTGGGGAACATGGGGAAGGTGCACTGTCTGCATGTATGTGCCTATTGGACAGATGGACAGGGTACCATGCCCTCTGTAGGCGACTGCATTCACTCCATAGTTACTATCAGTCACCAATATGCAGTGTACCACACACATATTGGCTGTTGCCTCAGCGTGTGTGTGTGTGTGTGTGTGTGTGTGTGTGTGTGTGTGTGTGTGTGTGTGTGTGTGTGTGTGTGTGTGTGTGTGTGTGTGTGTGTGTGGGTGTATGAGACATGGGTTGAGAGTGTGCTCTGGTTAATACTGGGGTTGCTAACTGTGATCGCCTGGCCTTAATGTCACATGTATGGGTATGGATTTTCACCCCAGCCTCTCGGCTATTTCACATCTGTTATCCCTGGACAGTGGACATTGTGATATATACTAGGGCCACCATATAAGAAATTTGCAAAACCCACTCCACTTGGGGGCCAGGGGTCTCACACACACACCTGTCATGTTTGCGAGTAGAATCCCTACCTAACTAGTTTATTACACTACAGCACTACGCAGTTACAATACACACCACAAATATTACTGGAGTACTCCTTCTCTAAAGGTGTATATCACATTGGCTGACATCAGCAGATTAGCCAAAGTAGGGCATTCAACATGTACTGAGTGTGACAAACCTAAAATGCATTGCTCGCTACACAGACATTGAAACACACACAAAACATCCAAAACCGACATGTGTGGATATAGACCCCCTAACAGAGGTCTATACCCCACTACAGCATGGAGCTATTATAGGACGCACCATGGGGATTATTGGAGAACTCTTTCCCCAAAGATGTATATCACATTGGCTGACATCAGCAGGATTGGCAAAGTAGGATATTTGACATGTATTGAGTGTGACTAGCCTCTAATGCATTGCTCCCTACACAGACATTGAAACACACACAAAATATCCAGAATTGCCATGGGTGGGAATAGAACCCTACCAGAGTTCTAAATCACACAATATCAGTACACCGTTACAGCACATGCTATGGAGATTACTGGGCTCCAGCCTTCCCAAAGGTGGATTTCTGGGTGGATGACAACAGCAGCCTTGCCAAAGTTGAGCATTTGACTTGTAGGGAGTGTGACTACCCTAAAAAGCATGGTGTCCTACACAGACCGAGTCAGACAGACACACACACAATCACACACATACGTGCCATGTTTGGGATTAGAACACCTATGTAGATGCTTTATCATACTACAGCAGTATGCAATTACAAGATGCGCTACAGCGATTTCTCAAATACAACCTTCCCAGAGCTGTATTTCTAGGTGGATGATATCAGCAGCCTTACCAAAGTAGAGCATTTAACTTGTTGAGGGTGTGCCTACCCTAAAAATCATTGCCTTCTACACAGACAGACACACACTTGCCAAGGCTGGGGTTAGAATTCCTACCTAACTAGTTTATCACACGACAGCAGTACACAGTTATGGCACACACTACAGAGAGGACTGGGATACAATCTTCCCAGAGATGTATTTCTAGATGGATGACATCAGCAGCCTTACCAAAGTAGAGCATTTAACTTGTAGGGGGTGTGCCTACCCTAAAATGCATTGCCTTCAACACAGACAGACACAGTTGGCAAGGCTGGGGTTAGAACTCCTACGGTGTGCCTACCCTAAAACGCATTGCCTTCAACACAGACAGACACAGTTGGCAAGGCTGGGGTTAGAACTCCTACTTCACTAGTTTAACATACTACAGAAGTACACAGTTATGACATGCGCTACAGAGTTTAGTAGGATACAACCTTCCCAGAGATGTATTTCTAGATGGATGACATCAGCAGCCTTACCAAAATAGAACATTTAACTTGTAGGAGGTGTGCCTACCTTAAAAAGGCATTGCCTTCTACTAGTTTATCACACTACACACTTACAGCACGTGCTACAGAGATTACTAGGGTGCAACCTTCCCACAGATGTATTTCTAGGAGGATGACATCAGCAGCCTTACCAAAGTAGAGCATTTAACATGCAGGGGGTGTGCCTACCCTAAAAAGTATTGCCTTCTACACAGACAGAGTCACACAGACACACACATATACACACACAGTTGCCAAGGCTGGGGTTAGCACTCCAACCTGACTAGTTTATAACACTACAGCAGTACGCAGTTATGGGATGCGCGATGGAGATTACTGGGATATAACTCTCCCAAAGTTGTATTCCACGGTGGATGACCTCAGCAGGCTTGTCATAGTGGGGCTATGGGAAGGGCAGTGTGTGTGTGCATGGGCCATAAGCCATTCATCTAGGGGTTGACACCCCACATGTAGGCACAACCTGGGTCATATTTCACAGGTACGTGTATACAGCTGCTAGATGACTACTTCCTTCTACAGTCATGTTGCACAGCTGGCAAGTGCACCACATTCTCTATAATGCTGACAGATACTGGTGGCTAGTATCTGCAGTGAGTGACATCTGACCCTCATGTGGTTGTGGCCCTTTGCCTGTGTGCTGAGTGGGACAGGCCTGGATGGCTCAATGTCACAGTCACCCTCTTCCACGCATCTATGTATGTCTACCTTTGGCTTATTCTAGTGTGTTGTCCTTACATATATGCCTGTATTCCTATCCACTGTGTGTGCAAAGCATGAGTGGTGCATACTGAGGAGTGTCTGCACTAACATCTTCAGCTGCCAGATATGTCTGGTCCACTGGTGTTTGGAGACATGGCCTTCATGTGTTTAAGTGTGTGTGAGCATGCCCAGTACGACCTTCCAGTATGTTGTTGACTGACATTGCCTTAATTTCTCTACGTTTGTGGGCATGCCCAGTATGGCCGTCTGTACTGACTGTGTGGATCGAGTCCAGGTTGTTTGTACTGCAGTGCTATCCTTTGTGTTGTACACCTCCAGGTAGCATGCTGTCTCTGCAGGGTATCCGTTGATAATTTGGCATGGACTGTTACTACATTTCTGCATTTCTACATAGGATGGGGGGGGCACACATGACTATTTCTACATTTCTATACAGGATTGGGGGGGCACACCTGACTGTTACTACATTTCCACATAGGATGGGGGGGTGCACCTGACTAGGGGGGCACACCTGACTGTTACTATATTTCTATGTAGGATGGGAGGCACACCTGACTATTTCTACAGTTCTACACAGGATTGAGGAGGCACACCTGACAGTGACTACATTTCTACATAGGCTGGGGGGGCACACTTGACACTTGTACACATTTGCTAGGACTGTACTGGTATGTCGGGTACTCCATTTCAGTTTGTTGTCTTACCTATGGCGTTGACTAGAGGCATACCAGTGTACTACAGAACTTAGCTTTTAATTACCTACATATTAGTTTCTTATCTTCCTACCCTTCAGAACTGACATCCGACTGCCTGACCTGCTGTAGTCTGTCTGTGTAGGCCTGGGGGGAGGTTACCCATAGGCCTCATTCAGAGGCCATAGCACCACCTTTGTTTGTGTTTGTCTACACCTGTCCTGCTGGCTGTGACTGTTGTTGGGTATGTGACCCCCCCCCCCGACTGGCATGTGTGAGTCACTTACCTTGTGGGTGTCCCAGTATTGAGGGTGGTGCTGCAGGGCTGCCTATGTCGGATGCACATAGTGCACTCCCTACACATGGTTAGGCATAGGTAGTGTAATGTTTGGCATCCCTTTTACTGTATGTGAGAGTCAGAGAGAGGTGTTATTCCCTGGGTCCCTCCTGTGTAAGTATATGTGCTATGCGTTGCCTCTTTGACAAGGCCAGGGCATACTAGGCACACCTTCTTCTGCCTACTGGGGCAGGCTCAGGTTGTTCCTCCTCTGAGTCACTCTGTGCCTGTGCAGGCCCTGGCAATGGTGGGGGGCTGTGTGGCCCTGCCCCGTGCTGTTCCTGCTGCAGCTGTTTCCGCAGGATCCTATTGTGTAACATTGGCACATACAAGGACAATTTGGGTACATGTAGCTGGTGAGTACTGCAAGGCTCCACCAGATGTGTCCAGACACTGGAGCCGTGACTTGAGCATCCCAAACACACACTCTACTATAATTCTGGTCTGTGCGTGTGCCTCATTATGGAGTTCTTGTTTGGGTGTGTGTGCATTTCTGATGGGTGTCATCAGCCACGGCTTCAGTGCGTATCCAGCATCCCCCACTAGGTGACCATGAGGGATGTCCCCATTGACAAATCTCTGGTACAGCTGCATCAGATGCCAGATGTGGAAATCATGATAGCTTCCAGGGCAGCCAGCACACACATTCATTATTATGCCTGGGCATCACACACAATCTGGCAGTTGATAGAGGGGAAACCCTTGCAGTTGATGTAGACCCTTCCCTGCTCACCGGTTGGTGCTTTGATGCATATGTGCGTGCAGTCTATAGCACCCACTACCTCAGGGTATTCTGCTATTTGGTGGAACAGTTGCATATTGCTGGCCAACGCCTCATTGGTGTTGGGGAAATATACGTGCTCACAGACATGTGCTGACATGGCATCCAGCAACTGGTGGAGTACCCTGGATGCTGATGCCTGTAAAATCCCCATCATATCCTCAGTTGGCCTTTGGAAGGTACCTGTAGCTAGTATTCTTAGACGTACACATACCTGGGTATCCACTGGGATGGGTTCCCCTCTGTTAGTTCTGTGTGTGAGGCGTGGCCGGCACAGCTCAACATTTTGCTGTAGGAGGTTTCTGTCTACCCTATAGCGCTTCACTATCTCCAGCTCATGTAGCCCCTGGTAGGTTACTCTGTGTATGTACACTCTTCTCTGTCTCCTCACTATGGGTTGGTGGACAGCATTCATATCCTCACCACCCTCAGCCTCTTCCACAAGTTGTTGTATGATAGCTATTGCAGCCCCTATCATTTTGCTGTACTGAGTGTTAAAAGTTCCTCCTTGTTTACACAGGTGGTGTAGGGTGTGAGGAAAACCAGGGGGGGAAGGTGTTTGCATAGTTTCTAGTAGTGTTCTGGGCTGGGCTGGTCTGCTGCCTGTGTAATTGGCTGATTCTGATACATTTCACCTGCCAGCTAACCTAGTTCTCCTTGATTTCCTTCCTACTGATGTTTTCCCTTCCCATTTCCTTCCTGTTTAAGCCTGTGTATGTGCCACACAGAGTGCTCAAATGTGCACACTGCTGCTATTTCCTGGTTTAACCTCTTTTTTCTTCCTGTAAAACCCGGTGCATGGAGCGCACACCCACTTAGGCTTTGTAAAGAGTGCTATGCAGGTTTAGATACACCCCCTAGCTTAGCTTTGCTAAGCTGGGAGCAATCCCGAGCCACAGGGCTCCAATCTGCTTACAGTATGCCTGACACCCCCCCCCCATGATGTCACCGAACTCCTAGGCTTGCACCAAGCTATTCCTACTCTTACACTCTTGGGACCTGACTTACATGCTGGGGAAAACTGGGATTCACTATCCTTCCCCTCATTTGCATAGGATTGCCTGCTAATGCATAGTTACATGTCTTATACTGAGCCTCCCCCCTTAGCAACCACTACTCACTGGCCAGGTTGTCTTCTGCCTGCCATTGACTTACATGGCAGAATAGTGATTTTAGTTAGACTGCTTATTTTAGGTTTATTTTATTATTTTCCCCCCGATCCCATTTGCGCACCGCTGCCCTATGCTTAAACAGCCGCGATCGGCTAAAAAAAAATAAAAGTTGATTTTTTAATTATTTTTTTGTTTGTAATGCCAATGGCCTTATACTTGGCCACTGGCATGCTTACTACATGATATGCAGCCATTATTTGGGGCTGTCACAGCTCCGTTTTGGATTTTGCAAAAATGTACTTGGTTACTAACCGAGTACATTTCTGCAGATAGCACTCATCCTGCATGGACTGTTGCAAGCTTCTTGGATTGCATTATCACCTCATTTGCATAGATTTCTCCTGAAAATGGAGTGATTTTCATACCAGGGCTTAGTCCGTGCAGGATTAGTGCAGGAGCACTTGTGCATGCCCTTGCAGGCTATTCTTGGATTGCACGGCAGACATATTGCCTGCTTGAGCTCTTGCACTGATCTTGCACTCTGTGCAAGCTTTTGAGAATCCGAGGGATTGTATATGATTCTGCACTTACCTATTCCTTTTCATATAAATTCTCATTCATATTCCTGAAACTACTCTGGACTACTTTATGTTTTAATGTGTTTTTTTCATATAATGCTACTGGGTACACTGTCTATGATTTATACACAGATGCTCTATGATCTCAATTAAAAATTCCATATTGTAGTTAATTAGACATACAACTACAAAAGATAATTCACCTAAAAGAGAGATTTTCTGCAGGTTCAAGATCCCTTGTGTTCCATCCTACTACTCACATATTCCTACTCTAAGATCACATTGCCTATGAGAAAGGAAATACTATCTGGGTAACTCTCACGGTTATAAAATTTGCTACTTAATAAGAAGCCTGCAAAAATGTATTTTTAATTAACAGCTGATATTCTACAGTGTTATAATCATGCGGCAGGTAAAGCTGCTGCCTCAAAACATTTATTTTTCCATCAGATGTGTCTGTTGTGACGAGTCTATATGTTTTCCCAGTATGTTTGTTAGATTTTACAAGGTGCTCAGGTTACTTACATATAAAGAGACACAAAATGGTGACCCTCTAAATTACATTTGTGTTTGGTGTGTGTGTGTGTGTGTGTGTGTGTGTGTGTGTGTGTGTGTGTGTGTGTGTGTGTGTGTGTGTGTGTGTGTGTGTATCTTCTGATGGAGTAGATTAGCTCTTTAAATTATGTCCTTTGAATGTGAAAATAGGCTCAAATACTCTCCATTGACAGTGAATAGTACTGAAAATGAATGAATAGACTAAGTGATATTCTTAAAATATTTATACTGTTTCTGATGAGTTGATATTTACCTCATCCCTAAGTCATAACTGAATAGGGTCTTTGATCTAGCATCCACCTTACACACAGAATTATCAGTATATTGCATAAACAAAACTGTGACTTTTGCAGTTGTCAGTATAAACCAGCATAAATGATACAAAAGAAACAGCTATGGGGGGCTTGGCCCAAATGGTGAGTAGGTAACAGCATTGTTTTTTAGCTCTACTTCATTTTAACATCTCTGATGGGATTTCTTTTACTAAAAAACTCAAGTAGAACATTTCAAAACTTGATGGATTTATAGTTGAACATCTGCTGAAAGATTTATTACAAAAAATAACAAGTTTGCAAATCTTTTAATTGCTTTTTCCTGTCAAGAAAACTAGAAAGAAAGAATTGTTTCAGAATGAGCGACTCTAAGCCCAGTGTACAGGACAGTACAATGAAAAAAGACATACAGGCTATACTAAGAACAGTCAATGAGTTAGATGTGAATCTCTTAAACAACAATCATGACAAATCTCGAGTACAGAGGAAGCAATGTCTGAGTTTGATGGAAGATTACCTGAAAATGAGAATAACACTGAATTTCTTCAGAAACAAAACAACTTATTCTAGGATGAAATGCAACACTTAGAGAAAAGATCTAGAAGGAATAACATCAGGATTTACAGGATTCATGAAAAGAAGAGGGAGACAGCATGATTCAATTAATATCTGTCTGACTAAAACTTTGAATCTGCCTGTAGCCTTTTCCTTTAGCATTGAAAGGGCACATAGATCACTTTCTAACTCATCTTCAAAAAACCCACCTTCACCAAGGTTAGTGATCGTAAGATTTTTCTCAAGTCAAGATAAGGATTTAGTCTTAAAAGCTGCATGGACTAATTATCCAGTTAAAATTAAAGGAAATACTATAGGATTCGACAATGACTATTCAACAATAGTGATGTCCAAGAGAAAAGCATGTGTGCCACTTATTAAAAGCTTAAAGAAAAACAATATTAAAGCACAAATCTTGTTTCCAGCAAAATAAGGATTCACCTTCCTAAAGAAAAGAAGATTTTTAACACCTTGGAAGAAGAAATGGACTATACAGAAAAATAAAATCCTAAAAAAACAGAAGAAATGGGCTGGAATCTATCAACTTCTTTGAAGAGAAATGCAGCAAGAGATGGTTAGTTAATAAAAGACAAAAACAGTAAAAAATGAAGGACAAATAAAAATCAATGTATTTCATGGTTATGAATTCTTAGTAATTTAAACAAGTGTTTGAATACTAATGAACAGGACAAATAAAAATCAATGTATTTCATGGTTATGAATTCTTAGTAATTTAAACAAGTGTTTGAATACTAATGAACAGGACAAATAAAAATCAATGTATTTCATGGTTATGAATTCTTAGTAATTTAAACAAGTGTTTGAATACTAATGAACAGAACAAATAAAAATCAATGTATTTCATGGTTATGAATTCTTAGTAATTTAAACAAGTGTTTGAATACTAATGAACAGGACAAATAAAAATCAATGTATTTCATGGTTATGAATTCTTAGTAATTTAAACAAGTGTTTGAATACTAATGAACAGGACAAATAAAAATCAATGTATTTCATGGTTATGAATTCTTAGTAATTTAAACAAGTGTTTGAATACTAATGAACAGGACAAATAAAAATCAATGTATTTCATGGTTATGAATTCTTAGTAATTTAAACAAGTGTTTGAATACTAATGAACAGGACAAATAAAAATCAATGTATTTCATGGTTATGAATTCTTAGTAATTTAAACAAGTGTTTGAATACTAATGAACAGGACAAATAAAAATCAATGTATTTCATGGTTATGAATTCTTAGTAATTTAAACAAGTGTTTGAATACTAATGAACAGAACAAATAAAAATCAATGTATTTCATGGTTATGAATTCTTAGTAATTTAAACAAGTGTTTGAATACTAATGAACAGGACAAATAAAAATCAATGTATTTCATGGTTATGAATTCTTAGTAATTTAAACAAGTGTTTGAATACTAATGAACAGGACAAATAAAAATCAATGTATTTCATGGTTATGAATTCTTAGTAATTTAAACAAGTGTTTGAATACTAATGAACAGGACAAATAAAAATCAATGTATTTCATGGTTATGAATTCTTAGTAATTTAAACAAGTGTTTGAATACTAATGAACAGGACAAATAAAAATCAATGTATTTCATGGTTATGAATTCTTAGTAATTTAAACAAGTGTTTGAATACTAATGAACAGGACAAATAAAAATCAATGTATTTCATGGTTATGAATTCTTAGTAATTTAAACAAGTGTTTGAATACTAATGAACAGGACAAATAAAAATCAATGTATTTCATGGTTATGAATTCTTAGTAATTTAAACAAGTGTTTGAATACTAATGAACAGGACAAATAAAAATCAATGTACTTCATGGTTATGAATTCTTAGTAATTTAAACAAGTGTTTGAATACTAATGAACAGGACAAATAAAAATCAATGTATTTCATGGTTATGAATTCTTAGTAATTTAAACAAGTGTTTGAATACTAATGAACAGGACAAATAAAAATCAATGTATTTCATGGTTATGAATTCTTAGTAATTTAAACAAGTGTTTGAATACTAATGAACAGGACAAATAAAAATCAATGTATTTCATGGTTATGAATTCTTCATAATTTAAACAAGTGTTTGAATACTAATGAACAGGACAAATAACAATCAATGTATTTCATGGTTATGAATTCTTAGTAATTTAAACAAGTGTTTGAATACTAATGAACAGGACAAATAAAAATCAATGTATTTCATGGTTATGAATTCTTAGTAATTTAAACAAGTGTTTGAATACTAATGAACAGGACAAATAAAAATCAATGTATTTCATGGTTATGAATTCTTAGTAATTTAAACAAGTGTTGGAATACTAATGAACAGGACGAATAAAAATCAATGTATTTCATGGTTATGAATTCTTGGTAATTTAAACAAGTGTTTGAATACTAATGAACAGGTGCTGCACATCACTTTTTTACAAGGTAAATCGTTTATTTATTTATTCCCTATTTCAAATGGTTACCAGTTCCCTTTTTAAATTGTTAAGAGTTTGATTATTTTAGCTATATATAAAATTAAGGCCACCTATTTTCATTTAGAGTTTAAAATGTTAAACTATTCATCTTATTAAAAGTTAATCATTATCATGATGAAATTTATGTTAGGTGATGCACTTTCTGATATTTTGGCATATTGAGTAATATACTATTAAATATAATACAAGATTCATCAAATGACACTAAAGAGGCATGTTAAGTTGCATTCTGGATTCTTAAATGGTCCATTAGTGTGCTACTGATAGTATACGTGATATGCAATTGCACCCAGGAAAGACGTGCTATGTGCTATGTTATAAGCAAAGAATAAAACATATATCTTTTTACATATATAAAAGTTATTATTGGAATGATATCAAATAATTAGAGTAACATTCACACTTTTACAAGTTAAACCTGGCTCAGACTTAAGTGTTATTCTTTTAATGCACGTTTATATTATATGTCTCCTATAAAAACTAAGCATCTGTTTTATATTAAACATCCCATAAAAATCATGCTTGCTAAATTATTAAATGTAATTTCTTTGAGTACAATGGCTTTTTAGTGGTTGGGGTAGTTTGAGATGTTTTTTGTTAGTTTTTTAGTGGTTTGGAGGGGTTTGGGGGATTGGTGTGTGGTGTGCAGGTGGCTTGGATTCACTTATGGGCAATTTTGTATGAATTGCAACTGATTGATTGCTCATTTTCAAGCCCTTATCATGAAAACCAGCTTGAAACACTTTAGAGTCATGAGCAGACCTCTCAACCAATCAGGTACATATTTGAACAGAATCAGGGAAAAGTCAAGAAAAAGTCAGGAACAATCAGGGACACCTTTAAAATATTACTTCCATTAAGTTGAAGCATTGCGAGAATCAAAGCATATGAATTAATACACCTTTTCTGAAGTAAAAGAAGTGTCTAACTCTTAATTATTGTCTTTATTCATTAAGTGCAATTCATCACCTTTCTTCCCAAAGTCAGTAGTTTTAGAAGGGATTCAGAGGGACAGAGTTAAAATATGGGTCAAAATCAGGGACATCCCTGAAAATTAGGGACAGTTGAGAGGTATGGTCATGAGCACTTTTGTGATGCTTTGAGAGGAGATTTCTAAAATTCTAAGAATTGTCAATGTTACCTCTTCCTGTCTAAAAGTAAATAATAATAATATTTAAATCATATGCTAAGTTGTCAATGGATACAAGTTAGATAATAATCAAAAGACAGTGAAATGCATTCTAAACCTCTGTCAGTTATTATATAGTTCTGAATGCTTGCTACTGATAGTATACTTGACATGCAATAGCACCCAGGAACGTCATACAATGCTATAAACAGAGTATAGAAATATAGTTTCTTACATATGTAAGTTATTATTGGAATGTTATCAAATGATTAGAGTAACATTCCCACTTATACAGGTTAAACCTGGATCACACATAACTGTTATACTTTTAATGCACGTTTATATGCTTTGTCTCATAAAAATGACAGTCTGCTTTGTATCAAACATCCCATACAAATGGTGCTTACTGAATCATTAAATGTTACTTTTTAAATACAATAGCATTTTAGTGGTTAACATACTTTGAAATGTTTTTATTGTTTTTTTAGTGGTTTTTGAAGGGTTTGGGATTGATGTATAAAGTAGAGGTGGTTTGGATTTACTCATGAATGTTTTTATGTGGATTGTGACTGATGAGCTGTTCATTTGCAAGCCCTTGTCATGAGGACCAGCTTGAAGCAGCTGAATTAGAATCATGAGCAATTTTGTAATGCTGTGAGAGTTCTGAAATTCTAAGAACTGTCCAGGTTATTTCTTCCTGTCTAAAAGTTAATAATCATAAATGTTGAGTCATACGCTAAAATGTCAACGAATACAAGTTAGATAATAATCTAAAGACAGTGAATTACATTCTAAACCACTGTCAGTTATTAAATAGTTCTGAATGCTTGCAGTACATTAAAAGGATAGTTTATATATTATCTTATAGAATGACACTTCTGATAAAAAATCTCTGTTATTGCCTCTTTTTAATTATAACAAAACTTAATATCTCAGAATAATTTATTATGGAAAGTTTGAATCTTATAAGGAAAGATTTTTCAGATGTTTGTTTAGATGCTATTAGATATAACGTTTAAGGAAAAAACAGGACTGATTCTAACAGTAGTACTAGATTAAAGAGTATCACATATATAAGGGTAAATATAAATGTTCCATTATATGACACTCTACACTAGGATTATAGCAAAAATATAAAACCTAGGAATATAGTAATAGTACAAGATATAGTATATAAACAGAAATAGAAAGAGATCAGAATAAGCAAATATGTATATAGTTAAAGAATATAAATATGCCTACAAGGGTGGGCAGTGGGCATAGTGGTTTAGATGTTCCCCTTATAGGCACAAGGTGCAGGGTTTGATTATCACATGAGGTAGTTGGCTGGGCTTGGAATGACCCACAAGGACAATTAGCTTGATACTAATTTAAGAACTTATGATCCTATGTACAACTTTACACATAGTAAATAAAATAAGAAATAATATAAAATCATCTGACCTATAAATTAATAAATATGAAAATAATAACTGACTCCCCCTATCATAGGCCAGGGAGATAATATGAGGTACAGGCAAAGATGACAGTAGAGATATTCATGCCTGTTTAACCTTTCTTATTCATAATAACTCACTGGCAGCTTTTTTAAGATGATGCATAGTAAAAAATGAGACACATTAATATGAATGAGAAGCATGAGCTAAGCTTTGTTAGTCTAATGGAGAGTTCGAGGCATGGTTTGTCTTTTTCAACAAACCAGGAATACGTTATTTCATGGTAGAATGTTTCAGGGGTATATCATTAGGTAAATTTGCATTTGTTTCAAAAGTTTTGTCCATAGCTGAAGATTGCATATTGTTATATATAAAGTATATAATAAGTTCTGTACATAAAACCAGTCTTAGTATACCTGTTCTTTTTCTCTATTATATAAATGTCTGATGTTAAATTCATATCTATTAATGTTAATGGATTGAATAATCCAGTAAAGAGGGGGAGTTTGTTCAAATACTTACATTTACATGAAGCTCAAATAGTATTTCTACAGGAAAAAAACATTTACTTAATAAAGATGTAAATAAACTTTCATTAAAGAATTATTTGTTTTTGGCAGGTCTGACTTTCAAGCTAAAAGAAAAGGCATCCTCAATTTATGGAAGAACTCACCAGTAATTCCTAAAGTAAAAGACACCTATGTTGATAAAAATGGTATGTTAAGCATTCTTATAACTGTGTGGAACAGAAAACTATATACATTGGTGAACTCATATTGGATTCCAGGGGTTAGAAGTAAAGATGCAGAAAAAAAATACTTAGATACTATAGCCTATTGCATGAAAGGTGAAGTCATAATGGCTGGTGATTTAAATTGTATTTTATCAGGCAAAAATTCCACTGTAGATAGAAATTTGAGAATCATATCTTCAGCCAAACACTTAAATAATTGTGTAAATCTAATGAATTCAAGGGATATATATATGAGCTAAGGAAAACAAACTCACTTCAATTTATCCATTGCTCAAATAGATGTGGAACACAAATATTGATAACATTTTTGTCTCAAACAATCTGTTATCACATAGCAGTTTCATGTCCATTATCGGACAATAATGCTATAATCTTTAATATTATTTTAAAAGCTAACAATCTAATACATCACAGAAGATTACTAGTATGATTTATTAACATAAAAGGATTCAAGAATTGGTATATTAAAGAGATCAAAAATTTCCAACAAATAAACATGAATGATGAAGTAACTGACATTGTTCTGTGGGATTCAATAAAGGCTTACTTAAATGGTAGAGATACAAGTTGGTATATTTGTAAAACAAGAGAATGGGACAAAGAATTGAATACACTACAGACCAAAAAGATACACTAAAGTTAAATCTAAAACCAAATGACATTATCAGTAAGTCTGAACTTAAAAACTTAAATACAAAATATGTTGAAATTCTAAATCATAAAGTTTCAATAAGCCTGGAAAAACTTACACTTCAGGCATATTCAGTAAACCCTTTAAGCTTGCATAAACTTGCTCTTAGATCAAATAAAATTAGTAAACTAAATCATATCAAAGAATTTATAATACATATAAATAATAAAAAAGACAGAACAGATATTAAAGGTATTCTTGAGGGCTTTCAAATATTTTATGAAAATATAAATAATAATGTAAATAACCTAGATGATGATATAATTGAAACTTTTCTTAAGGAAAATATAAATAATAAATTAACAAGTGAACAAATAACTGCGGTGGTGGTGCTGCGGTAGCGTTGTCGCCTCACAGTTAGACGTTGCCCGTTCGATTCTCAGATAGAGCGTCTTCTATGTGGCGACATGCGTGAATGGGCGTTCCTTCATTGAAGGTTGTGCGTTAGGCCCAGCAAGCCAGCATGTAAAAATCTACTGCCAATCATTAGCGGACTGGAGTTCCGCTGTGGCGACCCCTAACCGGGAAAAGCCGAAAGACAACAAGTGAACAAATAAAAAATTGACAGACCATTATAACAGAAATAAAAAATAAATCAAATAAAAAATTTAAAAGATAATATGGTGCTGGGCTTAGATGGTCATACCAAAAGACTATAAAATACTACCTGATTATGCAATTAAAATATTAGATTATAGGTTCATATGTTCATAGGATAATACTAGGCTATTGGCCTGGAGGCCCTTATAAGCCTAGCCAAGAATTTCACCCATGTTCCTTCAAAGTCAGCACCTGTTTTCCCTGTCCAGCAGGGACACAGGTGGGATCCCAAGGGTATATTTTCTGTTTCCCATCCAGTCATCCAGGTTCCCCTTAAAGAGGGCTAGTGAAGTACTCTGGTCGACATGGAGATGAAGTCTATTCCACAGATGGCGGCGTCATTGAGACACAAATCTATCCCACCAAGTTCTATTAATGTCACAGACCAGGTTGAGACTTTGCATGTGGGTTGCATGAGTGGGTTTTGACTTATGGATATGCAGCAACTCCAGCAAGGCTGAGTCTGAGATGGCCTTGTATGCCAGACACAGGTCACCTCTGAGCAGTCTGCATGAGACTGAGTAGAGGGACAGGACTTTTAACCTATCTGTATAGGATAGGTGTTTGAGACCTGGATTTTCCTGATCAGGAACCTCTATGGTCTCTCCAACTGCTGCATGCACTTGGCAATGTACATGCTGAAGGGGCATTGTTCTTGATAATGGGTCTGATAAGGGAGGAGTACAGGGATGTTATGACCTCCTTGTTCCTGGATGAAATACCCTTACTTATGAGGTGGGCCATGTAGAAAGCCTTCCATACAATGGATGCAACATGGTGGTCAAAAGTCAGGTTGCTATCAATCTGGGTGCCCAAGTCCATCATGACTAATTGTGTGTTTAGTACATTGTTATTAATGTGATGATTAGTGGGGACACCATTTTCCCCAAAGGGGATAATGGTGCATTTCTTGGCATTCAGTTTGAGGCCATGCTTCTGGCACCAGTCATTAGTTTGGTTAAGGCCCTCTTGGAGGATGTTCACATCACTAAGGGAATTTATGACAGAGCTTGCAGTCATCTGCAAACTTGGTCAGCCACAGACCACTAGGTTGGTTTGCACCTCAGAAAAATATATCCAAAACAGTAGAGGCCCCAAGACTGATCCTTGGTGGACACCTCTTGGTACAGGTCAACTACTAGAGGTTGCTTCCCCTGTTTTGACGGAGTGGGTTCTATCAGTGAGCCAGTTAGATACCCATCTGGTAACATATAGATTGATGCCTAGCTGGAAGAGTCTATCTATTATGCCTGAGTGGGGAATCATGTTGTAGGCTTTGGCTAGATTCAGGTAGGTGGTGTGCACTGTCTTGCCCTCATCCATGACTTCGGTGACTGTTTCGAAGAAGGTGACCAAGTTTAACAGGCATGATCTCCCTTTGACAAAACTAGACTGTGTGGAATCAAGCATTTGGAGGTTGCCAATGTCTTCGGAGGCAGGTGCTGGGGATGTCCTGGTTTACTGATGGAGGGGACAGAGGGTGTGAAGTTTTCACTGAACTTGTCTGCCAGCAGGTTGGCTATATCTATGGCGTTTGTGTACAGGGTATTCTTGACTACCAATTCAGAGCAGATTTGGGAGTTACCTTTGAGATTGTGGCTGTATGAGAAGAAGGTCTTATGATTCTCCTTAGTGGATGTGGCCAATCTGAACTCGAAGTTAGGCTTAGAGGATTTCACCAGTGACCTTATTTGTTTGTTCAGACAAAGGAGAGATTGCTACCAACTTGGCACCTGCTCCTTCTTGGTCCTGGACAACAATTTTTTTTCCTTTTATTATAGAGTTTATTTATTGCTGCTGCTGCCCACCAGACAGGTTTACTCCTTCTTGATGAAGAAATAAAAACAACTGCTGAAGTTCCCCCATCATGGAAATATTTCCTTATATTTCCTATTTTTAAAAAAGGCAAGCATCCTAGAAAGTAATCACCATACAGACTCATTTCAGTTTTAAATGTGGACAATAAGATGTTAATGTCCATTTTAGCTAACAGAATTAATCTACTTATACCTATACTAATTAACAATGATCAAACTAGGTTTATTTTAAATAGACAAGCACAGGATAATATAATAAGAATGTAAACATTAATACACTGTGCAAATAAAAATAAAAAATAACTCTATCATTATTCTCAATTTGGATAAGGCTTTTGTCTCAGTTAATTGGCTGAACCTGTTTAAAACACTTAAAGTGCCTAATTTCTCACCTGAGCTAATTGCATTAATGTTTAAGTTATACAGTAACACTTGTGCTTATGTTAAAACAGGTTATTTTCTTTCTAATTCCTTCAAATTACAGAAAGGCATAAAACAAGGCTGTCCATTATCACTTTTACTTTTTGTATTAGGAATAGAACCCTTTGCTAATAGTATTAAATCCAATAAGAACATTAATGGCATCAAAATAAAAGAAGATTTCAAACTAAAGATTCAATTCTTCTCTGATGATATTTTACTAACAATAGGGATATAGAAAATTCATTAGAACATATAATTAGTTCTATAACTCAGTATGAAGAAATCTCAAACTTAAGATTTCATTATAATAAAACAAGTACATCATTAATTAATAAAAAAATTAAAAATTCATACAAAAATATTCTAACTTCAATTGGAATAACAATCAAATGAAATACCTTGGTATAATCATTAAGTCTAATAGTAAAAAAGTGATACAAACAAACTTTTAACAGATTGTTGATAAAATTTTAAGTTTAGTTACAATTGAAACAAATTCTTCTTTACCATGGAAGAATAATTAATGTTTATTAAGATAGCAGTTCTCCATAAAATATTGTTTGTCTTACAATCTTTAGAACTCTCTCCACAAAAAAAAAATGATGAAGAAGATAAATAATCATTATTGTCAATAGTGAAGAGCTTTAATTTATAAACTGAGTTAAAGCTTAATATACCCATTCAGGTAAGGAAGCTGTATAAAGGTGAAGGGTCAGAGATTATAGTTACTTATATCTATTCTAAAAAAATGCTGGATTATTTGAATGATTGTGATTTTTTTTTTCAAAAATTAGGTGAATTTACGGGTCTACTTCACGTTGTCGATGGCCGACAATATTGAAGCTGATATTGTCACCACCAGATTAGCGAAAGCAAAAACATCGAACATTTAAACAGAAATCTCCGTAAGGGGTATATTTAAGTAGGGGAGTGTGGGGGGTGCAGGCAGGGGGGCTTGCCCCCCTGCTTGCAAAGGTATGTATTTATTTATTTCTGTTTTTAGAGATTTTTTTTAATCTTTTGATGTTTCAGAATTTGATGATATGATGTTGACCATATCGGATTCGATATTCTGAAACCTCGATAAGATAATATAGATGCAAATTTACAATATTTCTGTGACTTTCTGTTAAAAAAACTTCAGTTATATTGATGTTTTTGTAATCCTTAGAACTCATAACTCAGTCACTTATTCACCATTATGACCAGTTATGTCACTGAACAGATGAAAGACAAAGCCACTGACAAAATTTGTGGATGGTAGGTTATTTTTTTAAGATATCACAAATATTTTAAAAGATTCTTGGCATTTTTTTTAAATGACAGAACAAGTCATATTTCTGATAATGGATATCAACAATCTTTTTTCTAGGCATCCCTCATATCTTGAAAATATTGTTCGAACATTTTTGTTTGTTAAAGAACTTATACAGAATAAAGTTTTACACAAAGAGAGATTAATGTTATTTTGTAGTAGTGAGGAAATGGTGCACTCATTAATACCTATGTGGCATGGAATGTCACACCTCTAGCAACTTACACACATCTTGCATTCCAGAGGGTCTATATCACATAGTTGAAGTTTAATAACTTTGAACACGGAATGTTCAAACCATCCTGTTCAAAGTTAAAAAACTTTGACTATGGATAAAAAACAAAAAAGAAAACAAAACAAAATAAACTATTGTAAGCAGGGGGCAAACCCCCCTGCACCCCCCACATGGAGGGCTGCCACCCCACACCCCCCCACGCTACTTAAATATACTAACTCCGAGATTGCACCACAATGAACAAAATGGAAACCTCCCCTTATGGAGATTTCCATTGAAACACTCAAACTTCTGCAAATTCGAATTTATGGTCTCAGCCATATGAGGTTCAAACTTGCAGAAGTTAACTATCTGATAGGAACCCCATTCCAGAGAATTTTCTGAAAAAGAAATTCAAAAAGCATTAGATAAACAAATGTAAATATATTGTGAACAATAAAAGTTATTAAACCTTTACAAATAGCAATGTTATCAGTCAGAAATATTCTTTACAGTCATAATAGTCAGTGCATTCACAGTCTTTTCCATAAATAATCTAATATATTAAAATGCATACAAACAATAAATTATATTTTTCTAAGCTTTTATGATCAGATTTTCATATCTTGAAAATATTGTTAGAGCATTTTTGTTAACCACTCATAATCTTTCACATAACTTCAAGAAATTAATCTAGAAGTACATGCTTATTGAGATATTTACAGAAATATAAAACACATGTTTAATTGTATAATTAGTAATGCAAATAATAGTGGATATTCCTCAAGCTGTGCATATTACAGTGCAAATGTTAAAGAAAGTTTTCTTCAACATCTAAAATTTCCCCTAACGTTATTCAGTTTGTAAGTCACTTGTCTTTTGAAGTATTGAGTATATATTGAAATAGTGCTGATTTTCATAATAACTAACAAACAATCAGCAATATTTCCAGTACAGTGTGATATAAACCAGCATTTTGAGTGAATTATCTTGTCTCTCACATTGGTGCTTCCTGCCATGCACCTCAATAAAACATAGGTCTCTCAGTTATGAAAATATAAACATAAATTTAAAATATGACGGTTAAGTGGAAAACAAAGATTAATTTCTCCACTGCAGGATATCTGAGCCTTACAATATTAGTGTAATTTTGTTAATAACTCCTTGCCCTTTTCATTACAGCTTGTAAGTCACTTAATTAAAGAAGCCAGACCTTAAAAAGTTCTGGACACCATAAGGAGGTATGGGTATGAACTGATAGTATACAAAAAAAGGTGTTTTAGGTTTGAGTGAGTTAAGAGCAACTTTTTAAGAGAATACTATAGACAAACTACAGGGGTGTCAAATGGGGCAGCCTTAGTCTCAGTGGTTGCAAATATAATTTTGTGGTTCTGTGACTCTAATTGTGTATTTCAGTCACCTTTTTAGCAGTATACAAATAAATGTTTACATTATTTGGATGATTTATTTATTTTTATTTTTTTATTTATTGCATTTGATTACCGGGGTAGTCCACTGGGCCAGAAAAACCCATTTTCAGTGGAGGCTCGGGGAGAAAAGCTCCACGTTTAACACATATAGACAATAAATATGTTACAATGATACAGGATATATAATACAACAGCAGCAAATAAAACAACATTATGATTACATATGCTAGATTATTAACAGAGGTAAAATGGGAGATGAACATGATTATTTACAATAGACTGGTAACAGAAGGTAGAATGGGGCAAGCAGTGAGGAAAATAGCATATAGTCATGGATTAAAACTATGAAATAAAGGTAAATTAAATATTGAGTAAGATATATAGCAGAGAAGAAGGAAAAGCAGTGTGGTAATGTAAGTGTACTCCAGGCTCAGAGTGAGAGGAAAAAAAACCCCAAATATATCCATCATTTGGACTGGGGGTGCAGAACTATTGGCAAAGTTTCTTTATTATATTAATAATACAATAACTTTTTAAGGTATGCTAGTGAATTGGATCAACAAAGTACTATTAATATTTTTTATGTTCTAATATATAAAAACTTTGTAGATAGAAGATATGAATCCGTTATTTTTAGGAAGGGAACTTACAGTTTTTTTCATTTTCAAAATCCTTTCTGCCAGAAGAAATTTTTATTGAAAGGTCATATGGTAAGGCTATCAAGTCTTGTGTCAGATGATGAAAAATGTGATAGTGAATTGCTTAACCTGAAGTGTATGTTTGTTAAAAGGGATTACTCCTTATCTTTGGTTGATGAAATAGGTTTTGAATTTTTGTCTAATCCAAAGATGAAGTTTCAGCTAATTGTAAGGTACTCACTATTTTTATTAAATTGACATACAATGAGGAATGAATAAACTAAAGCTATGATTTTACCTTGCAGTCATAAAAGTAAGGACATTAAGAATATTCTTCATAACAGTTGGAAAGCAGTGGTTGAATCCTTTAATTTACCTGTCTGGTTAGGTGAAATACCCCAGTGTACATACAAGAGGGATAGACATCTAATACTTTATTTTGAAAGTGAAGGTATATAAAGCTGGAATTCATGGATTGTTAAAGGTACTATTACTAAATGTGAAGTATGTACTCAGTGCAGATATATTTTCAGCTCTAAATGTATCATGGTTGCTTCATATTCAGTGGTACCCTGTACTAATGGCAGATGTAATTGCACCACAAAATGGTTGGATATGTAGCTATTTGCTTTTCCTGTGCTGCCTTCTACATGGGAAAAAAAATAATGGGCTATTAAGGGAAGAATTTATGAGCATACTTAATTAAAAATAAAGATGCCAATATTGTATAGGTTCATAGGTTCATAGGTAGGTACTAGGCTATCTGCCTGATGGCATTTATAAGCCTAGCCAGAATGTGTTGGCTTTCGCCACCCCCTTAGATTAGTTCCCTGTGCCTCTGTCCAGCAGAGCCATTGAAGTGATCCCTGGGGTAAACTTTCTGTTTCCCATCCACTCGTCAAGGTTTCTCTTGAAGAGGGTTAGTGAGGAGCTCTGCCTAATGTAGATTGGGATCTTGTCCAAGAGCATGGGAAGTCTCTGGGGCAGGAATCTATCCTTCCAGCACATCCTATTTATTGTTGTGATGAGGTTTAGATCCCTAGAGCATGTGGCTCGAGGGGATATGTTTTTTTTTTGGGTGGAGCATGTCCATCAATTCTGGGTTGAATATGGCCTTGTATGTCAGGCAGAGATCACCTCTGAGTAGGCGGTATGCAACCGAGTACAGCTGGAGTTTCTTCAGTCGAGCTGCATAGGGCATCTGCTTGAGGCCAGTGATCCTCTTGGTGAGTTACTTCTGTGGTCTTTCCAGTTGTTGCAGGTGTCTTGTAAGGTACATCCCAAATGGGGCATTGTACTCTATGATGGGTCTGATGAGTGATGCATAGAGGGGCCCAATGACCTCTTTCGATTTGGATGCAAACCCTTTTGTGATTAGGTGGGCCACATAGAAGGATTTTCTAACCACTTTGGCAATGTGATTATCAAAGGAGAGGTTACTATCTACTTGGGTCCCCAGATCCCTTATTACATCTTCTGTATTTAGGGGGCTACCACCGATGTGGTAGTTTGTGGGTACTTTGTTTTTTCCAAAGGGGATGACTATGCACTTTTTGGCATTTAGCTTGAGGCCATGGTTTTGACACCAGGTATCTGTCTCAGTGAGACCCTTTTGGAGGATATCTGTGTCAGCTGGAGAGTCAATTATAGCCCCTAGTTTGCAGTCGTCTGTGAACTTGGTCAGCCATAGTCCTCCTGTGCTTGCCTGTACCTCTGAGAAGTATATGCCGAACAGAAGGGGTCCTAGGACTAAGCCCTGGGTAATGCCACTTGTTCATATTACCAATTTAGAGTCAGACCTAGCTCCCACAACTCTTACCATATGGGTTCTGTCCATGACGTAAGGGTTTATGTTCAGGCTGGTGAGCTTGTCTATAATACCTGAGTGAGGAATGGTGTCAAAGGCCTTTGCAAGGTCTAGGTAGGCTGTGTGGACAACCTTTCCTTTGTCTATAGCCTTGGTAACTGTCTCAAAGAAGTCTACCAGGTTTAGGTGGCATGATCTGCCCTTAACAAAGCCGAACTGGGTAGGGTCCAGTGTTTGGAGGTTTCCAATGTCTCTGTTAATGAGGTCCATGATGATGTGCTCCATAGCTTTGCAGACCAAGCTAGTCAGGCTTATAGGCTGATAGTTCCCGGGGTCAGTGGAGAGGCTGAGTTTAAACAGTGTGTTTAGGTGAGGGGTTAGTTCATCTTTGAGCTCATGTAGGACGCAGCCTGGGACACCGTCCGGTCCCATTGATGCTGTGATTTTGGCTTTGGAGAGGGCTGTTTTAACCTGAGTGTCTGTGATTTCAGGGGCACTACATTCTTCTGGTATAGTTATGGGCCCTTTTGGGAGTGAGAGGGGGTAAAGTTTGCACTGAACTTGTCTGCCAGGATGTTGGCTATATCTGTCGGTTCAGTGTATTTTGTGCCATTCTGCACTAACTCCGAGCAGATCTGAGAATTGACACTTAGATTCTTGACATAGCTAAAGAATGTCTTGTGGTTATCTTTGGAGTCCATGGCATTTTTTCTTTCGAAGCTAGCCTTGGATAATTTTATGATGGAACGTAGTGGCTTGCTGATACTGATCAGAGATGTCTTCCCTTCTTGGGATTTTACTCTTTTCTGTACTAGTTTCCTCCTTCTATTGTATAGCTTGTTTATGGCAAGGGTCCACCAGACTGGTTTCCTTTTCTTGGAGGAGTGATTGTTGGTTTTGTTTGGGATAGCATGATCCATGCATTCTTGTAGGTGCCCATAGAGTGCATTAGTAAAGGATTTTGCAGCTTGGACAGCGTTATCCTTTAGCATGGGGGCTGTGAACCTTCCCACCTCGGTCTTAAGTAACGTAAAGTTTGCTTTTGAAAAGTTTTTCATAGTGGTTTCTTTGACCAGGGGTGGTGATGGAATGGGGATATCCAGAGTGATTATTTTATGGTCAGATCTAACCAGTGAGGGGTTGACCTCCGGTGTGGAACACCGGTCGCCCATGTTGGTGATGACCAGGTCCAGTATAGTGTCACCTCTGGTTGGGGTGTTGACCAGTTGATCCAGGGTGTTTGAGTTTATAAATTCTAGGAAATGTTGGGCAAGGGAGTTTGTACTTGAGTAGTTCTCCCAGTTAATGTTTGGGTAATTGAAATCACCCAATATCAGGGTGTTTGGTAGGACCTTTATGTTTCCCAGTGTTTCCAGGAATGTGGAGTGGGGGTCTTGGGACATGGTGGGTGATCTGTAGCAAGCTATAATTTGAATAGCAGTTTTGCCCATTGTTAGTTGCATGTGGATGATCTCTGAATCATCATGTTGTGCCACTAACCTGGAGGTGTGGGTATCCTTGATGAATATGGATATTCCCCGCCTTTTGTATTTCGATCCAGGTTTTGTGGCCGAAATGTATGCTATGAGTTGTAGCCTGGTAGTACTGGGGTGCTCTCTGGAGCCTTAAACCAGGTTTCTGTTACTGCACATATATCAATTTTCTCCATACTGAGGAGTGCCTCGAGTGCATGCATTTTGAGGTTTAGACATCTGGCACTGAGTAGCATTACCCACAGTTTTTTGTTACTTGTGCTAGTTACGGTGGTGGGTTTGTCTTTTGAGCCTTGCCTAACAAAGGCACTATGGGGGTAGCAAGAGCCTTGGCCAGTATTCGAAAGCCTAAGGATGACAAGTGCAAGCTGTCTCTAGCAAAGCAGCGTGGCTTGTCGAGCATGTCATCCCAGGCTGACAGACACTGGATCCCCTTTGAATGACACCAGAAGCTTAGCCAATTGTTGAAATTTATTATTTTTTCTCTATACCATGGTATCATTCTTGGTGAGGGCAGGATGCTACTCAAGGTCAGGGTCATACCGGCCTGGGCTATGTGATCCGAGAGCTCCTCCATGTCTCTTTTCATGTAGTCCAGGGAAGTAGAGCTCAGGTCATTCACACCAACATGGACAATGACAGAGCCATATTTGTACTTGTTCTGGAGTGACCTGAGTGCTTGTGTTATGTGGTGGATCCTGGCACCAGACAGGCAACTAACAGTAACCTTCTCCTTGTTCAGCCTAGTGAGTGGGACGTCAGTGTGCCTGACTATAGAGTCACCTATTACTAGTTTGCTGGGTATGTTATTTTGCCTTAAGGGCTATGATTGTGTAGCACACTGGTTTTGTGAAGTATGTGTTTCATAGTTTCTGTTGGGGGGTGGAGGTTGCTTGGATGTCTGCTTTGGAGGTCTCTGTTGTTTCTGCAGAATTTTATTTAGAGCCTCTGAGTATGTTTTCGTGTAGTTATGTGTGTTTTTTGCCAGTGCTGGTTTCATAGGTGTATGTGAGACTGGTGGTGTGATGCAAGTAATTTCCTTCTCCTCTTGACTGCCTGGTCCAGTCGTGAGTTGAGAGAGCTTAGCCTCCAGTTTGGCTGTATAATTGCATCTCTCGCATGTATTAGTGTTTGGTGGAAGGAGGAGAGGGTTGTCTGTGTACATGAGGCAATTGTAACATTGCCTCAAAATAGCCAGATTCACCAGTTGGACCAGAGAGTACACCTGAAACTGCCCTTTGGACATGCCTGGATAGGTACATTGAACTGGTTTACTGATTAGCTGGTAAGGTTGAATAGAGAGCCTTGTTCTTCTCTACAGTATAGGGGGGGTCTAGTGCTAAGGTTTATTAGTGCTCGCTTAAGTTGAAAGTTTGTCTAGTTCCAAGGGAAAAATTGAAGCGTAGACTTTGTGGAGCCGGGAATAGTTATACCCTAGCCAATCGGTGCTGCCTGGCGCACAAAACCTTGCAAATGCAGGTTTTATAGCAGGGAAATGAAAGTGATAGAAATTAGTCCAAAATGGCCAATAAACTAGTAACTTCTGGGCTGAAACCACTCCTCCAGAGACAGATAGGCTGCTCAAAGCTCCCTCTCTCACAATGAATACAGAAACTTCCTTCTATCCAAGTAAGGTATGGACAAACACAGAAACTTGTAACACAGCCCTGAATTCAGCACTAACCTGAAAACTGGACTACACTAGCTTAGAAAGGCGGGAAAACAAGTTTTTTTGTTTTTTGTTTTTTTTCAGAAAATAAAGCAGATACAATCAAAAAACACTTTAAATCCACAGAAATGGCTATCACACTTGAGTGTGTAGCCTACAACAGTTAAACAGGTAATTTAAACACAAAAACGACTTTGTTAAAGTGCAGGCAGTAAAATAAGTACAATATGTAGCTGAAACAAGCTTTTTAAATCACAGAAACTCTAGAAAATCGGCGTTTTAGGCAGAATTAGCTAAAGGCAGCAAGAAAATGCAGAAAAATGATAATCACTCCAAATTATCTCTTTTGTATCTCTGCTGCTGTAGAACTCTGCAGGGCACCAGGCAGGAGCTTGCTGAGCTTGCTGAGCTGTATATTGAAGAAACACTATGATTTGCATGGAGTTTACTAAATTTGTATTATTTGTTTTAAAAAAGGTACCAGTTTACCAGAAGGAGGTGATTGGGAAGCTCACCCTAAATATAGGGAATTATACTGGCAACTTATTTTGGATGTTACTAAACTCGCTTGATTTAATGATAACTTATCAATCAATAGTGTGCTGATTTTAAAGGGACTGAAGTTATGATTTTATGAAGTTTATGAATTTTGAATGAAAGGAAAATATGTGTTTTCTGTTTATTTTAGGAATTCATATATTATATGCCTTTTTATACATATATGTCTGTATATATATATATATATATTTGTATATATTTTATTGAATAATATTGCAGTAGGAATTTTAGTTATAATTGTTTATGTTGTGATACAAAAGTTGCATTACTTATGCATTTTAATAGAATTGTGATATTGTATTACTTTTATCACATGACTTAACACTGCAAAGTATTTAAAGAGAAGGAAATTGTGTATTGCTGGTCTCAAGAGGTTCCATATATTCAGTAGAATAAAAGCGCTTAATTAAAAAAAAAGTAAAGTCATACTGGTTCAGCAGATTTTAGAATTATAATGATTAGGAGTGTGAAGGGGGGGGGGTTATATTTACTATTATTTCTCCATAAAAGCTAAATATATGCCTGCTACCACATAATGTGTTACTAAAGACATTGCTGTCGGCATTTCACAACCATTCACGAAACAGGAAAATCTCATCCATTAAGGACCATGACATATCCAAATCTAGTTTATAATTTGTTTTACATCTACAGGTCAATTAACAGCACTTTCATAGGTGGCATCTGTCCTGATCAAGTATTTATATTTCAGGTATTGCTCTTGTTTATGTTATGTATGTGCATCTTCAGAGTCCAAATTCAATACATGATCATAAATGAAATCACAGGCACAAAGATATTGATGTTGTGGATGTTTATTTTTACTTTTCATTTCATGTTTCCGTGTTTAGGAAGTTGAGGTATTAGGGCTGTATTTAGTTTGTTAAATTGAGTGAGACAGCGTTAGAGATGTTGGTTTCCTTGATGTTATAGAACTATCATCTGTTTTTGCTGGAATGATCTTTTCTATTGATATCTGACTTTTTTGTATATTCAAAATGCATTTTTTTTCTAGATGATCAGTTAGCCTGGTTCATAAACACTTTATTATGCATTGTCAGTTGTATCAAGGTATTTTATTTTAACTTAACTAAAGTAAAAAATTGTTCTGTCTATGTTTGATTCTATATCAGAAAAAAACAGAAAAAATGTACTGATTCTCTATACTTTGGAGTAGTCCATATTTTTGCCCCTCCTTAGAATTCCTGCAGGGTGGTTTATCAGAAATATTAAGATGCCACTTTTTCAATGTGTCTGGCATGTCTATAAATATGAATGTTGTTTATTTATAGCTTCCTTGCAGTATTGCTTCTGAGACTGTGTCCAGGTAAAATTGCCTAGGATTTTTTATGCTTACAAAGTCTTAAATGTGTGCCCAGGCCTACCTGGGAAGTACTGGGAAAAGATTCCAATTAAATGTAGATTTCACAAGTTGCTATTAGGTTCACAGATTTGTAGTCTTGAACCATAGAATTGTAATTTGGGCAACATCTTGAAGGGTGAATGACATCTATTTATGTCTGTACTTCTTGTTCCCTATTAAATTTTCCTGGAATATCTTAAGAGAAAGCAGAGACAAACAGTTATCATTTAACAAAGTCGAGTAGGTTGCTCCATATCATAGTCAAACAATTCTTCACAAAATAGTTCCTTTTCCTTTTGTTTATACTTATATTTGGCAGAAAGCTACCTGACCTGGTGTGAGCAATGCAGTTCAAGGCACAGTGTTTCAAGCATAACTGTGTCAGGTAATTCCTTGAACCCTGCACACATGTAACTCCTTAAGAGACTATATAACAATAGGTGTAATGAGAGATCTTTTATCCTTTCAATGTAGTATACAATTTTAGCATCACTATTTTCCATTTCAGAAACCATTACACTACTTCTACCATGTGGTTTATAAAGTAATTTCAAAATAAGAAGCTGCATTGTAATCTTATTATTACCCAAAGCACTATCATGTTTAGTAGCATAGCTATTTCTCTGCCTTATTTTGAGATTCCCATTAGTATTAGATGATATGTCCAAATGCTTTCTTAACCCCAGAGGAAAAATTTTAATCAAAACCATTACTGTTGTGTATAAGAATGCCAATTACTCTTATGGCAATGTCCATTTTTTTATATATGGTCATTAATTTTATAATGAATCCTTCCAGTATTTTCCCACAGCATACGATGCTCTAGTTCTTCATGTTTAAACTTGTTAGAGCCCCATAACTAAACAGTGTCTAACAGACTCCTGCAGTACACTGCATCTATAATGGATGTACCAGCACTTCCTACTATGCAGTCATCTGCATGCATTATCACCCTAGGTCATCACTGTGTTTTGTTTTTCTTTCAGCTTTTCCCAGTTAGGGGTCGCCACAGTGGAACTCTGGTCCGGTAATGATTAGCAGTTGATTTTTACAGTGCCGAGGTGCCAGCCCGACACCCAACCTTCAACAAAGGCATGCCCATTCACGCATGTCTTTCGAATGCCACTCGACTGCGGGGAGGACATGCAGACTCCACATAGAAGGTGCTCCAGCCAAGAATCAAATGGGAGAACCTCTTGCTGTGAGGCAACAACTCTACCGCTGCACCACTGCTGCTACCCTAGGTCATCACTGACTTCATTTATTCATTCCCTAATACTTGTTTTATCCACTTAATGGTTACAGGGCAGCTAGAACCTATTCTTTCAAGCAGTGGAGTGCAGGACAAAGAACCAGTCCTGGGATTAATACCACTCCAGTGGTATATGTAACCACACTCACCTAGACACTGTGAAAATCACCAGGTCATGTAATGCCATGCTTTTGGGATGTGAGAGAGAACAAGAACACAGAGCAAAATCCCACCTGGTCACAAGGAGAACATGTATCTCTCCCATAAAGGACACAACTGTAGGTAATGAGTAAGTGAACCAAGAGATGTGAAGAAACCATAGTAAGTGCTACAGCACTGTGCATCCCTGCCACCTATCTCTGCTAAATACTAAAGAGTCAAATAGATATATACATTCAACGATTATGCTATTATACTTATATCTCTTCTGCAGGAGCTTGCATACACTCTTATTAGCATATTTTTAGCTGTTTATGCACAAGTTATTGTTAGTAAAAATATTTTTTTCTGTAGATTTTTACCTAAATGTTATGGTAGTGTGAATTTGTTTTATTTTAATTTGCATTAACTTTGATGATACTTAACTATACTTATCTTAACCAGTTTTTATGACAGATGTCTCATTTTTTTCTTTCCTGCTGTATCATGCTTAGGTTCATAGGTAGGTACTAGGCTATCAGCGCTAGGGCCTATACAAGCCCAGCCAAAAAGGTACCCTGGCTTTTGCCACCCAAGAAAATTATTTTCCTGTGCCACTGTCGAGCAGAGCCACAGAGGTGATCCCCGGGGTGAATTTCCTATTTCTCATCCAATCATCAAGATTTTTCTTGAAGAGTACTAATGAGGAGCTTTGTTTGATATAGATAAGAAGTTTATTCCAGAGTATGGGAAGTCTCTGGGACAGGAATCTATCCCTCTGGTATGTTCTGTTCATTGTGGTGACAAGGTTTAGGTCCCTAGAGCATGTAGCCTGAAGGGATTGGGACTTCTTTAATTGGAGCATGTCCAACAGCTCTGGGTTTGACATAGCTTTGTATGTTAGGCAGAGATCTCCTCTGAGTAGGCGATATGCGACGGAGTAAAGCTGGAGTTTTTTGAGACGGTCTGCTTAGGGCATCTGTTTGAGGCTGGCAATCCTCTTTCTGAGGTATTTCTGCGGCCTTTCCAGTTGTTGTAGATGTCTTGTGAGATACATACAAAAAGGGGCTTTGTACTCTATAATGGGTCTAATGAGTGATGAGTAGAGGGGAACAATGACCTCTTTTTTCTAGATGAGAAACCTTTTGTGATGAGGTGTGCCATATAGAAGGATTTCCTGACTCTCAGTGAGGCCCTTTTGTAGGATGTCCACATCATTAGGAGTTTCAATTATGGCTCCTAGTTTGCAGCCATCTGCAAACTTCATTAGCCAAAGACCTTCTGCATTAACCTGTACTTCAGAGAAGTAGATACCAAACAGGAGAGGACCCAGGACTGAATCCTGTGGTACTTCCACTTGTCACTGCTCTTAAATCAGATTTGGAGTCTGCTACTTTCACAGTGTGGGTTCTGTCAGTGTGCCAGTTGGCAACCCATCTTGTGACATGGGGATTTATACCTAGTTTAGTGAGTTTATCTATAATTCCAGAGTGGGGGAATGTGTTGAAAGCCTTGGCAAGATCTAGATAGGCTGTGTGAACCACCTTACCCTCATCTACAGCTTTGGTGACTGCTTCAAAGAAGTCTATCAGGTTTAGGAGACATAATCTGCCTTTTACAAACCCGAGCTGGGTGGGGTCCAGAGTTTGGAAATTACCAATGTCTTTGTTTATAAGTTCCATGATGATACGTTCCATGGCTTTGCAGACCAGGCTCGTCAGGCTAATGGGGCGGTAGTTCCCGGAGACTGTGGTGGCTCCCCCTTGTGGAGTGGGATAACCGTTGCTGTGTGCCATTCAGCAGGCAGAATGCCTGAGGTGAGGCTATGATTGAACATGGTACTTAGGTGGGGTGCCAGTTCGTTCTGTAGTTCATGTAGAATGCAGCCTGGGATGTTGTCTGCTCCCATGGATGCTGTGTTCTTAGTTTTGGAGAGTGTGGGTTTTACCTGTGCAGCCATGATTACAGGAACTTTGCATTCTTCCAATATAGAGATGTGGTCTTTAGGGGGTGAGAGGGGGGTAAAGTTACCACTGAACCTATCTGCCAGGATGTTGGCAATATCAGTTGGGTCTGTATATTTAGTGCCATTGTGCTGTAACTCAGAGCAGATCTGAGTGTTGCCATTGAGATTCTTGACGTAGCTATATAATGCTTTGTAGTTGTCTTTAGAATCAGTGGCAATTTTGTTTTCGTAACTAGCTTTGGAGGATTTTATCAGGGATCGTAGCTTCTTACTGAGGCTGACCATGGAGCTCCTCCACTCATGGGATTTTGCTCTCTTTTGCAACAGTTTCTTCCTTCTGTTGTACAGTTTGTTTATGGCAGGGGGCCACCAGATTGGCTTCCTTTTTTTGGAGGATAGCATCTTGGTTCTGTTTGGGATAGCACGATCCATGCACTCGTGTAAGTGCTTATAAAGTGCAATTGTGTAGGATTCAGTAGTTGTAACTGTATTGTCCATCTGCATGGGTGCCATGAAGTTCACCACTTCTGTCTTAAGAAGCATGAAGTTGTCTTTGGAGAATTTTTTTACGATGGTTTCCTTAACTGGGGGATGGGGGCAGGATGTGAGTATCTAGAGTAATTAGCTTATGGTCAGATCGGACCAATGAGGCATTGACTTCAGGTGTGGAACACCAGTCACTCATGTTGGTAATGACTAGATCTAGGATATTGTCGCCCCTGGTGGGGGTGTGGATAAGTTGATCCAGGGCACTAAAGTTTATGAATTCCAGAAAGCGTTGAGCGAAGGAGTTGGTACATGAGAAGTTTTCCCAGTTAATGGTGGGGTAGTTGAAATCACCCATTATCGAAAAAATTATCGCTTATCTAAAAAAAATTTTTTTTTGCATCTAGGTTGCTCCTAAAAATGGAGTGTTTCAAGCTATCTGCCTTCACAAATAAATATATAAAACTGGAATCAAATTAGATTATAATGAAAAAGAACTGTGCAAACTGGAGGAGACGGAATTAGTAACAACTAATAACTTTTCTATCTACTGATGTGGACAAGGTTCACACCTGGTGTGCAAACAGTGGCATAGTATTTACATTAGAAAGTATTGTGGTTTTTGATAAGAACATTATCCAAGTTAATTTCTTCAAGAAATATCAGGAACTAAAATGGATCAGGCTATTAAGAACTTGGAACTAATGACTTATAATGATCTCACATTTGATCAATACGTTTACATAGTTGTCCACATGGTCTGCAGAATAGCTCACTTTATATCCAAAGTGATAATGTTACATAGGGGAGGTGAACTATTCCTTTATATGCCTCTGTAATCTACCTCTTTTCAAATTATAATCCTCTGGTCTGCAATATCTACCCAAATATATTGTCTAGCTAGAAAGTTTGGGTGATTTTTTTACCAAGAAGATTGATGATGTAATTTATCTGAATTACACAGAAAGTGTTTAAGAGCTGTCTTTCTCTTCGGTATCTCACCTCCTCAAAGGCAATTTATGCTTTGTTTTGGGCTCTCAGTGACCTCTACTTTCTGAAAACCTATACTTCAAATATACCAAAGGAAGTTAAATACCTGTGCAAGTAATTTAATATTTAAATAGCCATTAAAAATAGTAGTAGGAGTAGCAGAATATCACCAGTTACCAATCTGTGGAATAAGCTTCCCTTAACTATAAAACAATGGATACATGTAAATAAAGGTATACAGTATTCTAAAAGCTTAAAAGTGTTATTGTTTGCATCAAAGTGGTGTAGGATCTGTGTTTACTGAAATATTCCTCTGAAAAATAAGAAAAAGTTCTGATAATTATTTTATTGCCAACAAAATGTAGGTATTGTATATTGATCTTATAGTATATACAGGATAAAACTTCCATCTACCCTCCACATTCCTGTACCTTTTCACTTTTGTAGTGAAGAAGTAATCTGTTTCTTGTAGTGATAGAATCACACTCACCCTTTCTCTTAATTTAAAAAGTATGCATGTTAAACTAATGAATCAGCAATTATCTATATCCAAATGAATCTCACATTTGTGACCAGGAACCACTACTGGTTGGTTACACTTTTCCAGTGCACACACAGTGTCAATGTTCAGTTAAAGGTTACTGTAGGAGTTCTAATAATTTTGTTTTCAATCTTGATTTTATTCAAGACTGCTACTGTTATACCTTCCGTAAATAGTTACAAAACAGGCATGACATTCCAATGCCAGTTCTACTTTTTTTTCTGTTTTAAAACTGTTGTATCATCTTTCAGAGCACATATTAGGTATACTTTTAGATTCAGAATGTATCACATCACATCATTTTTGTCAATATTTAATATAAATGGCATATTGGTGCAAAAGTTATCATATCTGTACATTATTAGATTTTCTGGATCATTTCCTGGTTGGCGGGCCGTCTGTTTTGAGTTTGCTTGTCCTATTTATGTTCTTGTTTTCACCTGTATCACCTCTTTCCTCCTGTAGCACAAAGGTATGCAGGTAAGTAGATTGACGATGCACCAGATTGCTATTAAACCATGGTGTGTGTGTGTGTGTGTGTGTGTGTGTGTGTGTGTGTGTGTGTGTGTGTGTGTGTGTGTGTGTGTGTGTGTGTGTGTGTGTGTGTGTGTGTGTGTGTGTGTGTGTGTTACTTCCTTATCCTGAACTTATGTCTGGACACTTCCTGACATGTTGCAGTCAGGTCACAAGTTGTGTCATAGCTGATGCAATAGAACAGGGCTATGATCTGTAAAGGAGACAGATCCCATTGTCTACAATCTGATTTCCTCAACCTGTACTATATATTTGATGGTACCTGTTGCTGATAAACACTCAAGCAGTGTACATATACTTGCAAACTGCTCTTTGTTGCCTAGGAAAGGGAGCTACATGCAATAGTAACAGCCAAAGTGTCAGAAAGCAGACTGCACTCTTAGTGTATTGAAAACATAGCCATTTGCACTCAGTGAGTACATCCATTGGGAGACTTAATGTAACCAAAACGTTTTGAAGTAATGTTGTATCTGGATTAAAACTCGGAGAAAGCAGGCATTATTTATTTCAGAAAAAATCAAATGTATCTTTCCATTAGGCTTTTGACAGCAATGATGTTGTGACAAAATACTCTAAATGTAACTTAAGTGCCCCTTTACAAAACAATTTTGACAACAATCATAATATTATTGATTGCTTTTATTCACATGGCTTCACAGTCTGAAGTAACTTGTTTTGGGTACATACAGGTACATTACCATGAGCTCAAACTATAACTACCTCCAAAGACTCTTCAGATAACTAAATAATATTTAATTATCACATAATAAGAAAGCCTAAAACTGATTTTCAGTTATTGTGGGGAGACATTTGAAGGGACACCACTAAAGGTTAGCAGAATTAAGGTATACACATTTGTTAGTGATAACAGTTTAACAGTACTGCAGTTAAGTATGTATGAAATGGCATCTTAGTCTACTAGTCACTTGGAGCCTTAGGTTCATCCTGAATATAGGAACATATGTACATCAAAACGCAGGAATATGAATATCGGAACAATACTAGACACTTGACTATGGAGCCATAAGCGTACTCATATACACTTTTAAGCAGATACACTTAAAAGTACTTGCCACCTTTTTTTAAGTTAATAGCTTCATAGGTACTTACTAGGCTATTGACCTGTGATGACCTTTAGAAGCCTAGCCATACATTCCCATGGTAGTTTAGCCTTTATATTTTAAGTAGGAACAATCCAGAGATGAGTAGAACATTTGCATGTTGACTCTATTTATGAAAGACAACAGTACTAAACTAGAGGTGGGCTTGTGGTTACCCATCCATTCATCCAGATTACCTGTAAATACTGTAAGAGAAGCACTTTGCTTTAAGTAGAGAGGAAGACAATTCCCAGAAAGTGGTGTTCTCTGTAATACAAGTCTAGTCCTCCAAGATATTCCATTTATGTTGCAGACGAGATTGCGATCACTGGTACAGGTGTTTATGCCCCATTAGACTTGTGAATGTGCAGTGGGTCTTACAGGATAGGGTCTGTAGAGGCTCTGTATACAAGGCAAAAATAAACCCTCAAAAGCCCGTATGACACAGAGAATAGGGACAAGGCTTTAAAACAGTCTGCATAGCTTTTATGAATTGATTTTCTTAGTTACAAAGTCTTGTGGGCATTCAAGTTGCTTCAAATGTTTGGACAGGTGCATGCCAAAGGGGTCATTATACTCCGTGATTGGCCTGACCCATGACAGAGGTAGCTTATAAATGCCAGACCTTCAATGCCCTATTTGGGTGTAGGACATCATTATTCTTTCAGGAAAACTTGTCTAGCTTAGAAAGGCCCATTGGTTCATTAGCCGAGTAACAGTCTATGAATTTCAGAAACCCAAAGGCACATGTAGTGGGTAGAACACTTGCTTAGACGTACTAAAGATAAAACCGCAGAAACAGAAATTACAAAAATAAGGTCTTTAATAAACCATAAATAAAACAGATAGTTAAGCACTTTTGTCCCTTTCAAAATGGGACTTCATCAGAACCATTTGAAAAAAATAAAGAAGAGTGTTTTATACAAAGCATTAGAACCATGGGACACACCACTCAATTAAAAGATTCTCCTTAAAGCTGTAAAATATCTTAGAACAGTACACTTACAAAAACAGCTGAGGTAAATAGTTAATAGAGCTAAAAACTAAGCTTATGTAAACAGAGTTTACAAAAAAATAAACTAAACTAGCAAAATAAAAATAAAAATAGAAATGAAAGTATAAATAAAGGAAAAACTGTTTTGTATTTTATAAATCTGCAGCTTTGATTTTTAAAATAGGTGCAACTGAGACATTTTCATTAATACCAGGAGGTATTGTGGCTTTCAATCTAAGCTGCCAGATGAGTTCCTTTCTCTCAGTTTCATTCTCCCCAGTGACCACCCCATTGTCTTTTTTTAATAATGCCCACTATACCAAACAGAAATTTAGTGCATAGGCTGCAAGTCAGTGTGTGCTTGTATAATGCGTTAACATTTTTGTTTTGATTGGCATAAACATATTCATATATTCTTTTACGTAGCTGTCTTTTGGTCTTGCCAATGTAGAAAAAACTGCATCCCTGGCATACAGCTATGTATACTAATCCACTGCTACTTCATTTTCCTACCTTTAAAACTATACATTGTGGTGAATTACCTATTGTAATCGAACTGCCTTGCAGGATAAACCTAAAATATTTGCAAGCCCCACAATGGGTAGTCCCTTTACAGGTGGTACTAATAACTGTTTTGGTATGTTCAACCAAATACTTTAGGCTGTGACCAATTTTATAAATAAAAGTGGGTTTCTCTCCCAAGATATGAATAAAGTCTAAACTACCTCTGAACAGCACCCAGTTTTTCAACACTATCTCTTTAATATCTCTGCCTCGTTCCCCAAAGTGAAGTATCATCAAGTTTGTAAAGGACTTGGTGGCCCTTTGTGTTGTCATTGCTGGTAAACCTACTTCACCTCCTAGAAGGAGTTTGTACTTTGTAGCCCACCCTTCCAACACTTCCACCCCTATTCTAAAAAGAAAATCTTGGGAGTAGCCTCTATCCTGAAATATTTGTATAAGTTTACCGAGTTCTAATTTAAAGACCAAAACATCTGAACTCATTCTAGCTGCACATACAAGCTGGCCTTTAAAAACTTTTTGTTAGTATGTCTTGGATGGCAACTGTTAAATTCCAAATAACTCTTCAAAAATGTTAGTTATCTAAGCATTCTTGAACTAGAGCATCCATTGATAACATTCTTTGAAATAGTAACATTCAGGTAATTAATAGAATCATGGGAATGTGTATGTGTAAACTTAAAATAAGAGCAAATACCATTGATAAACATAATGAAGTCTTCTTTTACTTGTCCCCTATCTTTCCACAGGATAAAAATAGCATCCAGGTATTGCAAATAAAGGGTCCAATGCTCTTTAAATTTTAATTTGAAAATGTGTCTCTTTTCCCATGCCTAAAAAACAGGTTGATGTAAATAGGGGCACAACTTGCACCCAAAGCCACATTCTTCACCTAACTAAAATATTTTTCTTCGAATGTAACAAAATTGTTGTACAAAATTACGTCCATAACTTGTATTACAAAGTTAACTAACATACTGCTCAAGGTTCTAAGCTAAAATATGGCTTTGTGAAGCAGTTCTAAGCCCATTCTATATGAAATTGATATAAACAAGTTCATCGCATCTATGCAGAAAAACTGCAGGTGTGGCTATAAAATTCTTGTTTGATCTTGGTTAGAAAATCTTATGAGTCTTTTAATAAATATTCAATTGGTGGCAAAGCATTCTTAAGTAATCTATCAACAGACACACAGAGTGTAAGTAGAACTATTGTGAGCAGCCACAATAAGGTGGTATGGTGGATTGTAAATATTCTTATGTACTCTGGGAATACCAAAGACAGCTGGAATAAGGGGGTGTTCATTTACCAGAAATTTGTAAATTTCTTCATTTATAGCATCTTGAAAAATGAATCTTCCAGAAACAGTTGTATTTTCCTGTGAGCAACTGAAATCTAATTTCTAGATACCACTTCACATTTACTAGTGTCATTCAAAAGAGTGGTGATCTGATTACTGTAGTCACTCCTATGTGCTATCACTATCCCACCCCCTTTATCTAGCTTCATGATCTGTAAAGACTCATTAGCCCTGATGTCTTTCATAAGGGTCGCCTCCTCCCCAGTCCTGTTATAATACCTTTTTCTGTTCATTAAATTTGTCATAAATATCATTAGTACAAATCCTCTCAAAACTAAAAATGGTGGGGTGCAGAGGGGGATTAAAAGTACTTTTTTTCTTAAAATATCTCATAACCATTTCAGATTCTACCCCTTGGTCTTTGAAATATTAGCACTAATACTTTAGCTAAACATATTGCCGAAAATCATGATTTCCGTTATAGGGTAGTTAATGTATTAAATAAAGGTATGAGGGGTGATGATCTGAACAATAAATTAGAAGTCAGTGTGTTTGAATAGATCATTTATTTACCGGCTGATTATGAGCCTGGTATCAATACTGGTGAAAGCATTAAGCCAATTTTAACAATGAAACAAATGTGTTTGAATAATACATATTAATGTTCTGTTAACTTTATTTTTTTATAGATATTATATGTTGTTATATGTACTTATATGGTTTCTTTTTATATATATTGTTCATAATATAAATTTTATCATATGCACCCATTAGAGGGGTGTGTATTCTTTTTCTACTTCTATATGGATGCAATGTGCTTTTAAGGATTGAAACTGATTAAGTGGAAATAGATTTTGATTGGGGGCTTTGTCACATGTTTTTAGTCTGAATATACTATTTAATCGAATGCTAACTTTTTCTTTTTGTATGCTCACACTGATGAAAGGTATCGACCTGAAAACTTTGTGTAACTTTTAATAAACGTTTAACAGTCAGTGTTTCCAGAGTCTGCAGTTTTTCTCTACTGTGTCTTTTACATTGGTCTGCAGCTGTATTGATCTGTTTTTGCTGTGCAACACGTTTACAGTCATCTGCAAACTTGGTCAGCCATAAACCCTTAGCAGTAGCTTTGACCTCTGAGAAGTAAATAACAAAGAGTAATGGCTCAAGGACTGGACCCTGAGGTACATCACTAGCCAGACGTTTTTTGGAGGATGTAGAGCAGCTCATCATACTTTTCTGGATTCTATTTGTGTGCCAATTTAATATCCAAGACATTACATAGGAATTAATATTTAGCTTGGCTAGTTTATCAATGATACTAGAGTGCAGGATGGCAATGAATGCCTTTGTATGGTCCATTTATGTGGTGTGTATTGATGTATCCTTATCTATTGCTTCAGTAACCATTCTGAAGAAGTCAACCAGATTAAGTAGGCAGGATCTGCCTTTGACAAACCCAAACTGCCTTGGGTTGAGAGTTATTAGGTTACCTACATCCTTGTTTATTAATCTATAATGACCCTTTCCATAGCCTTACAGATGAGACTGGCCAAATTTACAGGTTTTTAATTTCCCAAGTACATTGACTCCCCACCGACATGCAAGGGGAAGACAATTGCTGTCCTTCATTCATGTGGTGCAAAGCCTGTTTGGTGGCTGACACTGAATAGCTTCTGTAGGGAATCTAACAAGTCCTGTTACAGGCTGGCTAGTAAGCAGCCCAGCATGTTATCCAGCCCCACAGAAGCAATATTCTTGACCTTGGATAGTTCCTTGAGGACTTGTTCATCGTAGATTGGGTGTAGATGCACACATGAAGTCTGGGAATGTAAGAGGAGAGAGGAGGGATGATGTCAGAGTTAAATTTGTTTGCTGGAAGATTGGCTATGTAGTGTGGGTCTGAGTACATTGTATCATGTACTATTAGCAATGGCCAATGCTGGCCTTTGTTAATAAAGTTTCTAACATAGTTAAAGAAGACTTTGTGACTGGTCTTTGCCTAGTTGGATATTTTTACCTCATGTATGGCTTTATTACATTTGATCAGGTTCCAGAGTTCCCTGTTAAGGTTAAAATTTTTTTTTTTTTTTTTTGCATCTTGGAAGTTACATGCAATAAGTACTTTTAATTTTACTTACAATGAGTTTTTTTCTTGTATTATAGAGACTGTTTGTATTTGACTTCCATCATGGGGGTTTATTTCTGAATTTAGCATTGTATTTATTTCAGACAGGGATAGATACATCTATGCAGCTATTCATATATGCAAAGAATTTGGCAGTAAAGGATTCCATGTAAGCAGTAGGTTCATCAGTCTGGGAGTGGATGCTGAATCTAGCCAGGTTAGAACTCAGTTTCTGTAGATCAGCCTTGGCATAATCTTTGAATCCTGAGGTATTGGAGGAAACTTCTTGTGATTTGTGATCTAATTTGACCAGGATGTGAGGGAGGGAATTAAAATTGGTAGGGAGTCAAGCTGTCCTATATTGGTGAGTACCAAGTCCAGGATTGTATTACATCTGGTTGGGGTGCAGAGCATACCCCTCCACTGTCCAGCTTCTCACAGAATATCCATATTTTTGCCTCATATTTTCGGTCTGTCGCTCATAACATTTGTGTTCTTCTGGTGCATAAAAAAGGATTGAAGTCACTGAAAATTGACATATTTGAGTTTCAAGATTCATACCCTTTAGAAAATGTATGCTAATACAAATCCTGTTATTCTAGCAATTTTCTAGATTTCTAATAGGAATATTTAAAATGTGTCCCTATTCTTTGCCCATTGTGCCCCCCACCTCCCCCCCCCCCATAATTTTAGGCTTTGCCTAGATTAATTCCTTTAAGAGGTTGAAAGGTATGGTGCAAACTACCTGGACCACCTACTTTGTATTGATGAAGTCCAGAAATCACTGGGCATATATGTTAGAGGATGTATACATCTCCCACTTAATAGAGGGGTAGTTGAAATCACCTAGGAAAATGGTGTTTATCTCATCATAGGAACTGCATTCTAGTTAGGTTGGGGTTATGGGTTGAATGGGACTTAGAGGGGTCCTGTAGTTAGCCATGATGTGATAAAGGGTCTTGTTAATTGTAAGCTACACATGGAGGAGTTCAAGATCATTACCTTTAATAACTAGTCTGGAGGTGAAGTGCATTTTTATAAATATGGAGACACCACCATCTTTAGTGCCCTCATCTAGTATGGTAGGCCTGAATGTGTGGTAGGCATTGAAGCTATGCAGTGATGGAGTGCTCTCATTGGTCATGAACCAGGTCTCCATTACGATTGGTGGGGTCTCAATGAACGTGGGACATTAAAGACCTATAAGTCTGAACAGCTTCATCTGGAAGGCTATGGGAAAGATCATTATGGATTAATAAATAAGCAGATACTGCTTGTAGAGAGTGGATTTTTTGTCAAGGCTGCTAGCAATACCTTTATGCTGTCTTGATTCTGTTTGTTATGTTTGAAGCTTTTGAGGACTGCATTACCTACAAAAGGCACTGTGTGTGTGGATAAGGTTTTAGCCACTATACGAAAACTTCTGGAGAGATACGTGCAGGCCATCCCTGGCAAATTAGTTAGGACTGTCTACTATCTCCTCCTAGAGTGAAATATATATTTACCCCCTTTGAATGACACCAGAAATTAAGCAAATTGTTGAAGTCAATAATCCTTTGTTCATATTGCAGCATCATCATTGGTGATGGTAAATTGCTGCTCATGTTTAGATTCATACCTGCCTCAAATACATATTCTAAGAGGCCTGTCATATCTCTCTTAATATAGTCCTGACAGCTCAAGTCATTTACACCCACATGTTCTACTATTGTGTCATATGTGTCCTTATGATACAAGGACTTCAGTGCCTGCTTGATGCAGTGAATCCCGGCAGAATGGATCCCACTGGCTAGGAGGAGGCCCACTTGCCAAGATACTGTCACATTTACTTTTTAATTAAAAAATATATGTTTTTAAGGGCATTCTTCTTTAAGAATGCTTTCTGCGTCCAGTCACACACACCTGTTTTGTCTATAAGTGAGTTGTCACACAGACCTCCTGTTCTTCTATACGCAGAATTTAAATGCAAGAAAACATTCAGTTCTTGGGCTGCTGCTTTCAGTTGTGTGAAATGCCCCACTTAAGGATAGTAGGTAGTTAGTTAATTTCCTCAGGCTCAAACCCTTGCCTTGGGCACAGGAAGCAAGAGCCTGAATCTTCTACCCCAACCACCAAGCTGTTAAAACTTTGAGTTTCAAGGAGTTGAGTTTCAGGTGCATTTGCAAGGAGGTGAGTGTCAAGTGCATTTTTCAAGGAAGTGTGAGCTTCAAGGCAAGAGAAATTTACTGCTGCTCATGCTAAGTCTGTTTTCACTGTGCAGCTGTTTTGTTTAGCAAATGGTATCATTATTGTGCTAAAAGATTTAAAAGTATTGTTATTAGCACAACAGGTATCATACTTGTTTTTGATGCAGAATGCTACGGGTTCTACTCCCACAGCATGCAGATGGATTGCTGATACTGTGTTGTACTTTAATGGGGGTGAGGTGCTGCAGTCCTGAGTATGTCCTCCTTTGGGTGAGATGCCTAGAAACTATAAACCTGTTGTCAGTTTGTCATCCATTCCCTGTTGCAATATTACTAGCTTACCTTTTTAAATGTACCATAGGCAATTTGTTCTTTAAGGGCAGCAGGCATTGAATTTTTAGATGAAACAATGAAATATAAAGTTGTTTGCTAGCAGCAGCCTCTCCATTAGTTACAGATCTCTTTAATGTGGAATTATTCAGATGACTTTTACTTCTACAGAAACTGTGCATATTGACTGATATTGTAGATTGTAATGACAGAAGTTTATGAGTACTCTTTTATGGTTGAAACATTCTGAATTGGGTAGTTTTGCCATTATTGGTTCATATGCTTTGTTCCATTGCTTACTAGAAAAATGTTCAAAACTGCAAATTTAAAACAGACTCTAACAAATGGTGCTGCTTTATACAAGGAATATAATTTAATACAATCAGGAGGGTGAATCAGAGAACACATCTATGTATGCATGGTCTTAAAATGTGCACAAGGGGGCTATGATTTGAAAACAGCCCATAAGTAAACATTATCTGTCACTGACCAGATGCATTTTCTTTAAAAGTGGGTTTCAATGCTGTTTCAAAGAATCTGAGTTTCATGGGCAGAGAAGTTTTAATGCTAAGTCTGTTTTCATTGTGAAACTATATTGCTTTGTTTAACACATGTCCATCAGTATTGTGCTATAAAATTTGAAATAAAAGCTTTAAATTATATCCAAATAATCATTGTAGAAGTAAAGCTGAAAACAGTATGCACATTGAGAGATTTGAATAGTGTTTGTGGTAACTGAGGAGAAATAGCCAAGTAATGGGACACTGGAAAGGCTGTGGGGGGTGCTGTGTATGGGGAGGGACACGGTCCATTACCCTGCCTAGGCCCCCATTTGACCATGATCCAGCTCTGAATCCTGACACCTGATAGGCAACTGACCATGACCCTCTCTTTGCACGGCCTGGCAAGTGGTGCATTGATACATCTCATAATGGAGCCACCTATCACTAGAATGTTGGATTGTGTGAAGATTGTCTTATGAACTTTTGAGTTGAAACACTATGTCTCTTAGATGTACAATTGAAGCTGGGTGCTGCCTGTGTTGTGTGTTTGTGAGGTTGTTGAGGGCACTTGTTTCTTAGGTTACATTTAGGAGGCCTTTGTGGTTTAAGCAGGTTACTTTTAAGAGCCTCAGCATATGGAGCTCTGTGTTTGGTTTGATCTGAGTTTCATAGGTTTATTGTGGTGTTATATGGTACTTACAACCTGCTTAGAATTTTTAATGCCTCCATATGAGACTATTGCCTCCAATAACATTAAATAACTACATCTCTTGTGCATTGTGTCAGTTTGTTGAATTGGTAGGTAGTTGTCAGTAAACATAAGACAATTGCTACCTTGTCTCAGGATGCCCAGAGATGGGTGGAAAATGCAAATCCCTGGTTCCAGGTGATTACTAATGTGGACTAAAGCGGAAGTATTCCTATGCAATTTAGAGTTTACAACAATAAATGCTAGTTGTCTAGCAGTAGAGATTGTGTTGGTCTCAACACAGCTGATTGCAGGTAGGAAACAATGATACTTAGTGCCTTCGCTCACCAGAAGCAAACGAGCACCATTAATCCAGATACTGTTTAATTCATTATGCTTGTTATAGTCTTCTCCTGGTAGGTACACTAGATAGAACCTACAACAGATGAAAACAACAGACATGCAAGTTGCACAAGGAAGTTCTTACTAAAATTGTAACCAGACCACTCAGTGCTGTCCCATACACACTGCCCAAGCAGGGACTAACTGAAATCAATGCCCCTCTGCTTGTCTCACCAGAAGCAAAGCAGTACCATTAAGCCCAAGCCGGCTTCTAAGAAGCAATTATCTGGCTTTAGAGTGATTAAAAAGCTCTATGAAGGCTAGAAAATAATATCCCTTTTTGTTTATTTTCAGCCCATAATAATCCTTACCTCCGAAATCAATCAGTGCCATACTATGGTCACATAACTATGGTGTAGACTCACGCCTACTTATCTGAAATAACAATAAGTAGGATACCCGGATTGATATGCCTGTGAGATGCCATATCAACAAACCTTTCAGAAAACAGATGGTATACAACAAAGTTAGTTAAGACCGGCTGTTATAAAGTAAATCGAACAGCTTTGTTTACAGGTGCTCAGCCTACAGCATATCTGACGTGATGATGTAAGACTGATTAGGTCTGTCATATGTGGAAGTCCTAGAAAGACAAGTACTTATCAATAATACAAAATACTGTGCAAAGCTAATGATATCATGTTCTATGTCTGTGAAAAAATAATCCTTTCTCATTGTGATGATAGGGAGCACTACCTAAACGTTAGACATTACAAAAAATAATTGTTCTCAGATCAAATAAGGAGGTTAAATAATGCAAAATGCTATGAATTGTTAGAATGGAAGTCTTAGGTCATTGCAAAAAGCTAACAAGGTTAAGTGGGATGTTATTCTTAAGATTAATTGAGAATGTTATACTTGGACCCCTGTCAGTTGGGGCACAAATGGGCATTAAACCTCTCATCTTAAGTTCTTAGTAAGGAATAGACATAAGGATGTACCTAGTACATCCTAAGTAATGCTAGCACTGTGTAAAGTATTTAACTAGTTTAAACTGCAACACAGATGATAATCCTCAGCAGAAAATGACAAAAGTACAGGAATGTGGAAGGTAGATGCAAATTTTATCCTGTACATTGCTTGAGCTCAGTATAAAAGAACTACATTTTATTGGCAATGAAATAATGACCAGAATGTTCCCTAAATTCCCAGAAGAATATTTTGGTACAATCTGACCTTAATGCAGTATAATGCAAACAACACCACATTTAGTTTTTACAATCCTAAAAGCCTTCTTTAGATGAATCCTCTTAAGAATGGCCTAAACTGGGAAAAAAAAACATATTTGGTATTTTTCCTAGTAACTAAATTTCAAAGCATCATAAAAGTGCGATTGATTCTTTTGCTCTGATGCAGCTTTAACCTTTCATGAGAAAGCAGCACTGATTATCTGAATAAGTTTAAAAGAGATGTTTGAAATGCTACTAACTTGCATTGCTACTAATATTTTCAGTTTTGTTGTTCATTTTTAATTACTGACTTTGGTGTGGCATAGAATGAACTGCGGTGGTGGTGCTGCGGTAGCATTGTCGCCTCACAGTTAGACGTTGCCCGTTTGATTCTCAGTTAGAGCGTCTTCTGTGTGGCGACATGTGTGAACGGGCATTCCTTCATTGAAGGTTGTACGTTAGACCCGGCAAGCCAGCATGTAAAACTCTACTGCCAATCATTAGCGGACCGCAGTTCCGCTGTGGTGACCCCTAACCGGGAAAAGCCGAAAGACACAAACAAGTGTGGCATAGAATGGAGTAAACATATTGGAAACTTGATAAAACTATGTAAAAAGCAAAAACTTTAGGAATGCATATTCTCCTAGCACATGCATGCATTATGGGATGTAACCTCACCCGCAACAGTATGCTGTTTCAAACTGAATTCTTATCATTAGTATCAGAATTCAGTTTTGAAATATTAGCCATACTGCTCAACTGTTTAGATTTTTACAGAATGTCCAGATTTTTGCCTCATATATTTGATAGATTTATCATAAAATTGTAGCTTACTGGCAAATCATGGAGGACTGAAGTCAGAAAATAATGGTAGACAACTGAGCTTCAGACTTCATATCAGTAAGAAAATTTATGCTAATGCAAAACCTTTATTCTATCAACTTTCTAAGTTTGTAAGAGCAATATTTAAAAATGTCCCTATTTTTGGGCCTTTGTCCCCCCATTATTTGTGGCTTTCTCCAGGTTTGTTGCTCCAATAGGTTGCGAGGTATGCTAGCCACCACATTTCAGAGTTTGCATTTTTTTTTTTAATTTTCTTAGTGTCCTAACAAATTAGGAATAAGTATTTGACATTTACTTGTTAAGTATCTGACATTTACCTTTTTCAGAAAAGTTAGGTTAGTGCTTTTCTTGTTTCTGCAGTGTTCTCTATTATTTTACTGAGGGAGGACTGAGAATCAATGTTTTGCAATTAAGGCAAGGCAGTTTCTGAGTTCAGTAGAAGCCATTCCTTTATGTTCTTTACAATGGAGACACAGACAATAAGAATCAATCATGGCTGCATTTGCAGGTTAGTAATGAATTCTGAATGATATGCAGTCCCATGAACAAAAAGAGCTGGGAGGTCATTGCCCACACTAAATGTCTTGAAAGGCTAAATAATGCATAGCTCATTACTTTGTGCTTTTCCTTTGTTTCATTTAGAAACTTTCATTTCTTCAGGAAATGACAATGCTATGCAAATCAGAAGACATAACATTCTGTGTGGTGAAGCTTGACAAAATGTATTATCACATAATTACACTGGTTGGCATGCATATAAGACCTGCACAAAACCCCACTACATCAAATAGTTAATAGCATTCTGTCTCTACCCTAGCAATGTATTCATCAAAAGAATTGCAAGACAAAGTTAGCATACTTTACTTCTACAGTGTCACCATTTTGTGTCAGGGGCATAATGTTTTCAAGAGACGCACAATATGGGTAATGGAAATGACTGCAAGATGATGTTTTGCAGTGTTGCTATTGTTTCATATTCAGTCGTATTTCCTAGTCTATAGGCCCTTCAACTACACAATTGTGCTTGTGTAAGGTCAAGGTTATAAGAAGAAATTTTTCAGACTGACAATTGTGGCAGTTACTAGTGGAAGGTAAACAATGTTGGAAAAACTAATGTTCTAGTGTTTATTGCAACACAACGCAAAAGTTGGCAATGATATTAGCTGGAAAAAATAGCAGCGGTACCATATAATGCATAAAGGCATGTATATTTCTATAGGCACATTGTAAGTTTTGATGAAATCTACTTTATAAAATCATGAAACCAAAATACCAAGGTAATAAAGCTAATGATTGCAATAGTTTCTTTGCAGGTAGCCAGATGTAACAGCAAATATGCAGCGATACACAACAGTGCTTTAATGTTAAATGTAGACAATGACTGAGGACCGGAGCCTAGGTAGGAAACAACAACATATTTGAAATACAGGTTGTGTCCTACTGACAATTCAGGTTAAGCAGGGACAGCATTAAATAATAGAAACCAGCACTAATGTCAACAGAACTACAAATGAGAAATAACAGTGGAAACATTATCAAATCCATAACAATGGTAATACCCTTGAAATGGATGGAGTCTTTGTAGTATTATTTTAAAGTTAAGCATTCTTAGAAAACTTACAATGCCAGGCAATGACGACAACAAGGAAAATATTATAAAATGCAAAAAAGCAGTCACATATATAAGTAATAATGTAGCAGAAATCTGAGCAAATTCTTTACAACAGGATTCTCTGAATGAGTGCATGCAGCTCAATTGTTATGTATGTAGTGACTGTTTGTGGCATTTACAAGGGAAATGCAACATGAGATAAAACCATTGAAGACTATATTTGGGATTCATTAATAATCGTGTAGGCACTGCACTAAGCCTACACTATGTAAGCTTGTTAGTGCGATGAGCAGTAGTCCTAATCTATTATGCATGCTGCTCATCATGCCTACACATTTGCAAGCACCTTCTTGTGGCCAGCAATAGTATTTTTGTGGCCATGGAAACATGCTTGCAAGCATGAGCATAGAATGTAAACAAAATGCTTGCATATAGTCAATGCTAAAGTGCAGGCATGCATAGTACCCAGACATATAAAAAGCAAGTATAGGGAAATAATACATAAGGAGGGGAAGTGAAATAGGGGAATTGTACACAAATTATGTTATACTGCACGAGTAATGTTGAAGGGGAAATGTTTAAAGTGTACTCATATCCCACAGGCAAATGTGACAAAAGTGTATAAGAAGGATATATGTCATAAATCCTGCAATACTGATGTGATGATAATTAATGTCAATGGCAATTTCACAGTTATTCATATAAATAAAAATGGACAGGCTAATAAGGGATGTGATAGGAACATAAAGCTGCAGTGTAACAAAGGGGAGTAAAAATGTGATACACATTAGTTAAATGCTGACTTGAGATAACAGTTAGCAAGGATAGACGATACATTTATGGGATGAATGCATAGACTGCAGTTATTGCATATGAGATGTATATACAGGGAATTTATGTATACAAGCCAACACCACTGCTGTATTCCCCACCTCAGCATGTATACACAAGAACAGAAGGACCTGATGGATATAATGTACACCAGAAATGGACATGTTTTTGCAAAGAAGTGACAGAGGCACGAACAGGAAAGATGTTCATCACCTATGAGCATGTAATAGACAAGCAAGTGCTGTATAGTTATGTAAATGCTAAATGGTAAACTGACAGCACACAACATGCATAAGTGACAAATGGCAAGACAAAGCAGATGACATGAGATCAGTTTCTCCACTGCTAATTTTCAAATACCCCCAACATCGTAATACTGAGCATACTCACATAGAATTACAGGGAACGGTAACATAAAGAAATTCAGCAGCACTAACACAATAGAAAGTGTTATAATAGAGGGCCAGTCACAGTTTTTTGATGGTCTAGTAGCATGCTGTATAGTAAGAAACATTTATGGAAGCCTTCATCTATCATTAAGTTGCATAGTGTGATAAAAATAATTACAGTATTAAAGACATGTCTGGATGAAGACTCAATACAGAATATAATTATCTTGTGCAAAGGTGATGCTTGTGAGAAATGAATGACATAATAAACATTTGCATCATGTCATTTTAAACACATGCCAAGACAGATATCAGATGAATGCATAACAATCATAATCCCCAAAGAAATACACGTATCGGTCATGTCATGAAGAATCCCATTGAAAGGCTTACAGCACTTGGCTATCATAAGGTGTATGGATGACCTACCTTGTAGAAAAAGGCCTGAAAAAAGTGACCTTCTGAGTGTGCCATAAATATTGTCTGTGTGCTTATTACGCAAGACTTTCTCTCCAGACCTCTTTATTGACTGTATGTGCCATATCAGCTAGGAATGGAGGCCGTCAAAAATAAAGGAACTGAATGTGTGCATTAAGACAGGCATTGTGAATATAATATGAACAATTGGGTTTAGTCAGAATGCCCAAAAGGAGCTACACATTTTACTGTTCACAAAACAGCGACCATTACAATATGAATATTTCTTTGACAAGGAAGTTGTTTACATCATGTAAGACACACACACAATGTCCTAAAATTTAACCACAATCTATCTGTGTAGGTATGTTATACAAGCCAGTACTTTAATTCATGTGCTAGAGTAGCACTCACAGCATGACACGTCCTGAATGGCCATTTCACTGCCAGACAATCTCAACCTGTTATTATATATCATTGTCCAACATAAAAAGGGATAATAATAACTAGATACAGCGGTGTTTATGTAAAATTAGTATCTTGATCTAATGTTGTCCCTTTCAGGAATTGAACAGCAAGCTATGTGACTCTACTGACTAATGACATATGGATGAACCGCAAGCACCACAGTGGAAGTCTTGCCACTATTGTGACACTCCATGTATGTTAACTAATTGCATTAGATGTGTGGGTGGTAAACAATCTCTGAGATAAAAGGGATGGTGCAGGCCTCACCCACTGTAAATGGACACATTATAACTGTGGTGGATGCCATTCATGTATTACAGTATAAAACACAACAATGTTAACAGGCACTGCATGTGGATATTGAACACATGGGCATCTAACAACAGAAAATACATGATACTGTACATGACAAATGCACCCTGGAGTAGTGTCACTACAGCTGTGAGATATGTCAATATGTGAAGGCATTACATCACGTTATTGGTGCAAGTGATATGTGTGCCTAATTTATGTACTAATTCAACAACAGACAGTAGGCCAGAAGATAACACTTCCTACATATGTTATGTAAGGAAAATGTAATCACATGTCATCATCTCTATAAAATCATTGGTGTATGACAAATTATCATAGCTTTTTGTAAGAGGAATCAACATTTGTACATCTACACAGCAGATATGTTTGACAACAGTGTTAGCAACATGTACAGTCACAATAAGACTGACAAAATGTAGCCTGAGTAATACGGTCTTCAAGATCTGTCTTATGCTGACAGACTGAAATCATTTTCACTTTACAATGTATCATACAGACTGTTTAGAGGCAACTTGTGCCTTGCATATAGAGCAATCTCTGACCCAGCTTTAATTAAAACGCTGCACATTCTCAAGTCAAATGGCACACAGGTCACTCACTCAAAGGACCTTAACCTGGTATGTGACATCAATAGAACTTGCTAAAGAGACAGATTTGCCTGACAGAGGTTACCCCACCTTTGGAACAAGCTTCCTATCCATGTTAAACAAAGCCCCTCTTTGGCCCTATTTAAGTGCAATTTGGATGGTGGGATGGGTAACTGGAAATTCACTACAGGGGTTCTGCCTGTGTCTCTCTTGAACAGGGACAATTAGGTGCTGATTTTAGTGTCTGATTGAACCAGACATGCTTGGGAATACAAGTTGAACTTTACTAGGTTTGTAAGGGCCCTGGGGCCATTAGCCTAGTAACCTCCTATGATCCTATGATCCTATGAAATATTTTTGTACATCTGTTTTCGAACCTTTAGAGCATTATAAGAAAAATATTTATACCTCATTATTAGCTAAGCACACTACATAAGAAGTCATAATTCTGATAGTTACTGTTTGACAGCAGATTTCATCAGATGTAAATGTATGTATCCATTTTCATTAACCTATTGACCACTGTAAACTATACATCCCAGTCTTCATCTTGTAGAAAAGTGCTTTAAAATGAATAAATATAGCTTAGCACAATGACATGAAGCATGACAGAGTAATATGTAAGAAGGCAATAAAAATATCACAAGATGATACCATAAGCTGTGTACTTCCATTCAGCCTTAGTTGCAGTTGTTGCCCAGTGCCAGCCATTGTGCAAATGCAGAGATGGAAGATTAATGATACAAAAGGGAGAAGATTCATTGACAGAGTGACATGAAGGTGGGGACAAAATAAGTTATGACAGAATGAGTATAATGATGGCTTATAACAATATGTAGCCAACAAGTACAAATACATTAGTATATCAAAAACAGTCAGTAACACGTAGCTAATGGATGGATAAGAACCCTTGAAATTATTCAAAAATCTTTCTACACATCTGAACAATAGCCTATCATGCCACAAATGAATTATTACTTCACACGATTAAAATATCACAACTGAAGCACATTGACAACATACTGAAGCAGGAGGGGTGAACAGAGAGGGAGAGAGGGAGAGAGAGAGATGCAGACAGGAGTAGCAATAGTATGTTTTATGACACATGTAGGAACATCTGTATGGCATTTCAATCTTTCTTATTAAATCATAGTTAATCTGTCATACTGTGTACAATGAAGTTCTTGCTATAGGTGCAAATAAGGGGTAGGAGAGTGCAATTAACATGAATACCTAAGCAGGATAAGGTTGACTTAATAGGCCTCCCTGTTAGGGCTGCAATGTTCTTGATAGTGATGTCTTGCTGTGCTATTCCAATGTTATGTTAAGGAATTGTTTTATATGGAGAGAAATACAAATGTTTGCAGTTAAATATATGAGATGAATATGAAATGTCATAAGGTAATACGTTGACAAACAGCTGTAAGCGATCTCATGACATTATGCAAAAACATTAGGCTACAAACAGGGTTATTATCTCATTACAACACAAAGGAACTCCTATTTTAATACGTCCAGCAGCTTAATAAAAGTTCCATTAACTATATCACAGGACTGCCTTTAGTCTGCCTTTACTTTGTGTTACCTTAACACAGTGAATTTAAGAACACTTGCACAAAATTAACCAGGCCACTGCAGATTAAATAGAAATGTTCAGCTTTTTCAATAAGAAATTAAACAGTGTTCGTTGTTACTCAGCATTGCTGCATTATGCGAAACTCCCCACAACTGCCGAGAACATGAAGTAAAGGCTTTTGCATTGACCACTTCTGGCCATGTGTGTTGTGTATGAATCTGTTTTTTGACCAGATTAAACATGTGAAAAAGAGGTCCATAGGAAAATGGTGAAAATACGGCTGGCAAGAAGAAGGTAGGCCATAGGGGAAAGAATACAAGAATTTGCAGTATTGTGGGAGAGCATCATAGCTATTGACTTCTTCATAATGTATATGTACAATTATACAGACAATTTCATAACTTTGCAGAGTCACCACACCAGTGATAAGTGACAATAACAAAATAATGTCATATGTCCAATTGTACCAAATCAATTGTGTCAAGATGACACATAGGCAAAGTGGAGCGCTATGTATAGGGAATATATATATTTTTTGTTTTTGTAGGACAAGCACCCATTTTTTAGGTGGGAGAGGAATGTTGGGAAAGATACTTAGGGATGATATGGTCAGATAGTTAAGGTAGGAAACATGTGCAGACAAACAATACATACAAGACAGATAGGGGGACACAATGTTTTTGGATAAGTAAGGGACATAAGAGGTGCACCCATGTCCAGCTTGACTGAGAATATAGTCCTCACTCTCAGAATTGTCATCAATGCTTCCTGTAGCAGTTCCCTGGGTCAGTGCTGCATGTGGCCTCATCTTTGCAATGTGATGCATGTCCTTTTCAACTCTGCCAATACACGCATTGTGGCCCATCTCCATTAAATCCTCCATCAGCCCCATCAGCTCCTGACAGATGACAAAATTCTGAACTCAAGTACTACTGTTCTTACTCCACTACACCAGCAGCTGGGGCAGACTACCTGACACAGAGAAAGTAAGGCAGGGGTTGTGGCGGTAACAGTGACAGGTTGTGAACCAGAAGTGCTGTCTGTCTGTGTTGCCATCTGTGGAGGTATGGTGGGCCAGCCGCAGTGGTTAGTGTATCTCACTGTGCTACTGATCATTAATTTTTCAACAGCAGGTTATATAAAAAGCAGATAGTTAAATTATAACCCCCACCCCATTCCCAGACAAAGAGACAAAGGGATTGAGACAAAGGATATAATTAGATACATGACATGTCACACTAATGTATTTTTTCAATAAACTTGGTTTGACAATACATAAAAAGTTATGGTAATTTACTA